>NC_038244.2:23530729-23830729 GCF_000004515.6 Glycine max
ACTAATAATGAATCTGTAACAAAAAAATAGCCACAATAATGACAATTGATAGATTATAATGATAATAATTACATTAACACTTATTATTATTGTTATTATTATTATTAATAAAATTATTATTGTTATTGTTATTAATAAAGGCCACACAAAGTAGAAGAAGAATTAGGAAATCACTTAAAGAATGACCTTGTTATTCAAACTTGGAGATATGCAGATTGTATTTATAAATTTGATGACAAAAAATATTTTTTATCCTCTATTTTTTTATACTCATATTCATAATAAATATAGAAAATTAGTCTAGGTGTAAAATCAATTTTATACTGATATTCGGTCACAAAAATTATAATATATAATAAGTTTATAAAATTATACAATAATTATTTTAAAAATTTAATGATTATGTATTGATAATGTAAAAAAATTTGAATCATCGTGCAATTGTAAATTATTATTGATATGAATTTTAAAATAATTATTATAAAAATCAATAAAATTTTCATATATAATAATCTATGATTAAATAATTGTATAAAATTATTTTATATTATAAATAAATCACTTATTTTCTGTTATTTTAAAAATCATATCAATAATAATTTTTGGATTTATCATGTAAAAATGTTTTATATTGTGTAATCATTATATATTTGTAATTGTTGTTTGTTGCTCAAGACACAAGTAGAAAGGAAATATAATATGTATCATAATTTAAAAATTTGTTTGATTTTGTGGGTGAGATAGATCCAATCGGGACCGAGTGATATAATTGGATCAATTTGAATATTGGACTGATGATGTATCTAGTCCAGAATGATCCGATCAGTTTGAGATAAATTTAACGATTCGAACGATTTTTAAAAATCTGCCTAAAACTAAAAACAAAAAAAATACTCTAAAACACTCTAAAAAAATTAAGACTTGTGTAATTGTATTACTAAATTATTATTTATGAACTTATGTTATTAATTTTAATATTTCAATTGTTATTTTATATTTTAAAATATAAAATAAATTTTTATTAATAAAATAATATTAATTATATACTTATATATAATAAATACGTATAAAATTTTTGAATTTTTAATATACATCTATTACACCATTAATCCATCCGGTGCCTCAATCAGATTAATCACCAAACCGGATTTATATACTAATATTATTATTATTAATATAGTAGTATTTTATTTATGTTCACAGCTTCAAAACTAGGGTCCACTGAGGAAAAAAAGGAGCAGGGAGCATCCGCAAGGGTTTGTTCGATTTCATTGTCTTGTTTGTCTCGCTGATCGGAGAAACATAAACAATAAACAATCCTAAACGCACAGCACAATCGCAATTCGCCGAATCCTAAACGCAGCGTTTCGCGCTAAATGCTTCTCAACAGTGTGCGCTAGCTAGTTTGCTAAGACTCACTGGCGCCATGGCTCTTTCACTCGGCAAGCTCGTCATTCTCGTCAGCGCAGGTTCACACACACTCTCATCCACTTAATCTCCCTCTTCCTCTTTGTTTAATTTCAATTATTTTTCTCCATAATTGATGCCATCTCAATTTAGGTTCGTTTGCTCGTGGTTGCACGTCAATCTAGGTTTTTCGACGAAACTTAGATTTTGAATGCCTCACTAAAATGCGTTTGTTTGTGTTTTAGGAATTGCTGGTTCAGTAATTGCAAAAGAAGGGCGTCTGCCAGATGTCTCTGGTCTCGCCTCTGGTGCTTTTAAGGTTACTTTTTGAAAGCTCAACCTGTTTCACTGGCTGCTGCTGTTTTTGTTGTTGTTTTGGATGCATTTTTAAGCCTCTAGTGAAGGATGTATGCATTTAATGAACTATGCCGATGGGTACAAATTGATAAATGCAAGTTTTTTCTCTCTCGGTAAATGATGCTTATGATTTTGCTACCCCCCTACCCCCCCATGTTTTAAGATGCAATTGTCATCTTTTCCGTGTCCAAAGTGGTATGATTGAGATGATGTTTAAAACAATAGAACTTCAAGGAGGGCTGTACTGTAGTTACGTTGAGTGAATATATGTAGGAGGAGAGGGCATAATTGGTTTATGGTATGGGAGTGCAATAAAATTTGCTAGACTTAAGGTACGGGTACGGGGGGAATTGTATTTCAGAATTTGAATTTATAAAACATAAAAGAAAAGTGTTTGAAGTGATATTGTAATGCTCTAACTCATGCAAGCAAAAGGGAATCTAGTCTTTAGGTAGGGACCCTTCAACACAAATTTAATTTGGTAAGAAAAATGTTAATAAATTAGGAAGGAAAATGATCACTTTTGCTCTTTCTGTTGGCATTTGAACATAGTCTCAGGATGAGATGCTGGACTTTAGAAAATGTTGAAGAAAATGACTTTCTTAGAAATTATTTTGGTTGTAATGAAGAAAACTGTAAATCTGTGACAAACTGATAGGTAGTAATATCAGTAAATGGATGCATAACCAATCACCGCCTGAATTATGGAAGTATTATGCTTCATCATGACTTTTCCAACTGTGTAATCCTGTATAACCATACATCTTACTATGACTATGATTCATGAGATGCTCATTAAAGTTTTCATTTCTATTGCCTGTACCTCCTGATTTTCTCTGTCATGAGCTGGTTAAGTAGGAGTAAAACAAAGTAAATGAGATGTAAATTTAGTAAGATGTTAGGTAGCAGTGTTTTGATGGTGAAAATTGTGAATCAGATTGGACTATGCCCCAAGTCATTTTATTTAGTTATCTTGAATTGGATTTATTATTATGCAATCTACACTACAAAGTGATATGGAGATTGATGAGAATGGCATACATATAGGACTCCTGTTAAGGGGACTATTTTGGGTATAAGCGGATGGAAACTTTCCTAAGGTAGTTTAGTCATGTGAGAAGACCAATAAAGGCTATAGTCTAGTAGTGAGACAAATGGATCAAAGAAACATATGGAAGATAGTTTGATAAGATGAAGGCCAAGGAAATATTAGGAGAGACTATTAATAAATAGTAAAAAAACCATGATCTAAATAGTTTTACTGAAACTTTGGTTTTTTAATAGAAAACCCTTCTTGATCTATGTGGCTGATTCCTCCTGTTGGGATACATTGGTTGTTGTTGTATGTACTTGAGAAGTTCAGGCATATTCTTGGATGCTATTATAGTATTATTTTATATTTGTGATTGGGTCCAATTTCCATTGATATAGTGAGCATATGGTAACTGTCATTTATTCTTGGTAATTAAGTATGCAGGCTTTTTACTGATTGTTGACTTTTTTGCCAGGTTGTTTTGAGGCAACTTAAAAGCGATGATCCTGCTCCAACTGTTAAAAAGCAGCCGCATAATGATGCTTTGTTGGCTCAGGTATGCATGTTGTTGTTGTTGCCTTTTCATTATTGGTTATAGTTAATTTTATTTTAATTAGGAATAGTTCTTTGTCTAGTTAAGTTTAGTCTCATGCATCATGCTGAACATCATTTAGTGAATCATATACATGACTTGAGTTCTGAGCATATGCATATGGTTTTTTACTCATATATGTCTGATTCATAACAACTGAAGTTGTATTTTGAAAATATGTTATGTATAAGTAAATGTGCATAATGTAAATGCTAATCTTAACAATTAACATTGTACTTGTCTGAGAACTAAAAATAGCTTCTTCATGTTTCAAAATTGAAACAAACAACTGGATCACAAGTACTATAATTGATAGCATTGATTCTGTTACACCATTCATTCTGAAGTAGGTTGTGATCTGATCATAAATTATTTAAATTTAAAGCTCCTGCTGGGTCCGTTGCTTCAGGAATGTATGAAGTTACACTGTGCATTCACTTTTATCTTAGATTTCCAATATAGAGTGCTAATAATGCGTGATGTGAAAGGACTAGTGATCTTAGCTTAAGAGGTCATGTTGCAAAATTTCTTGTAGATAATGGAAAATATGTATTTGTGAACCTTTATTGTCTTCCATTTATACTTGAAGCATGTAATTGCATATATTTGATATGTAGCATCTGAGAAAGTGGTGGATGTTTGTGCATGATGAAGCTATATATAATTCAGCTGCTATTAGCTGTATAATTTGTTTCTTCTGACATTCTACGAATTGAATAAAAGTATGACTACATTTATCAGTTTATATGATAAGAGTTATAACTTTTAGTAGTTGAAGTGGGATTTTTATTTCCCCCCTGTTGAATTGGCTACTAAATCAAATGGTATATTTGTAAATATACCAATATTGTGATGCTGATTAACTGTTGATCTACAGGTAAACAGTCTTCGGCAGGAACTGCAACTTCTTGCTAGAGATAGATCGATCACTATTGTAAATGCAAGTGGAACAGGTACTGGGTAGCTACTTTCTTATACACAGTATAGGGGGCTTTTCTTATTTCTTCAGAAATTTAATAAATGCTGACGTGTTGATTTGCAAACCCTGTGATAACTGGTTTTAATTGTGGGGTGTCTCCATAATCTGCACAAGCTAACCAATATTTCCTTATTTTTTACTTCTGTGTGTATTTTCTGACTTGTTTGGGCAATGCACAGGTGGAAGAAAATATATAACAGTGATTGTTATTGTTGTGGTAGGATATGGATACGTTTGGTGGAAGGTAATGTCTTTCATTCTCTCAATCGTTGATTTAAGTAATAGGATGCTGTAGTGATACATTCTTGTTGGAAGCTTTTATGGCTAATTTGAATTTAAATATTGGTGCTTTTAATGAGTGCCATCTACTATTTGGACACGGATCCTCTCCAGCTGATTTCTGTCCCGCCACCTCCCAGCCAAGATCTTCACTGTTTTAGTTGAACTTAGTAACTGAAGAAGAAAGAGAATGTGATGGGTGGTTGAGATTTGGGATGGAGAGAAACCTACCTTGCTGGGAGAGGCTGCAGAGGATCCAGATTCCTGCTATATATTGACATGATAAATGTCAAGCCTGTAATTGAGAGTTTGCTAATCTTGTAGAATATATAAACCTTTTTTGACTTTTTTTTTAAAAAAATATTATGATTTGATCATATGGCATTCATGTTTGTTTGAGTTGTTGCAGTTTCTTTATGTTCAGATAAATTGGTATAATATTCAGTTTAACTTGGCGAAATTGCATTTATCATTGTTTTCTGAGAGTTGGCTTTACTGGTTTGAGTTGAGCTCAACTCATGTTGTTACTAATATTTTCCACATAATCTGGAGCAGAATCAACTATGCATTGCTTTCTGTTAGATGATTATTAGTTGGCAGGTTTGTATGGAGTGGCAAGTCCAGGAATTTTAGTTTATGGGAACAAAATTTATGTACCGAAAAAGAAAACTCTTAAAACTATGGGAGAAAATCAACAAAATTGTTGGTTATTATATTACAACAATCTACATGTTTATTGCCATAAATTTTTGAAGGCTTGTCCCATCTCTCTTATACATAGGTCTGTCATTGTGCATGAAGTTAGCTATACTAAACTCTATGCCAGAGCAGCTGGATGCTAGTTCACTTGTTCTTTAATTTTTTATTAAATGATTTTCTTACTATAATCTTACCTTACTATCTCCAACTTTAATTTTTTTTAAATGATTTTTTTATGGCTCTTGTGTGTTTGCAGGGATGGAAGCTTCCTGATCTGATGTTTGCAACAAGGCGTGGTTTGTCTGATGCTTGCACATCTATTGGTAATCAGATGGGAAAGCTTTATGAATCAATTGGGGTAATTTTTCCTTTTGATTGCATAGTTTGTTCTTCTTAGACTGTGTAAAAACCAAGCATTCTTTTTTAAATATGACAATGAATGATAAGTTGATAACTATCTGTTAATTAGAGTACAGCTATATAACAAAATGTCAAGGAGCAAATCAGTAATTATTTTTAATAATACAATTATGTATTATTTATTCTGATGATTTTGAACTAGAAAATGCGTGACATATGAACTTGACAACAATCTTAGTCTGTACATATGAACTTGACATATGAACATGTGTGGTTCCTCGAAACACTGGAAGTGCACATTAGGATAAATGTGTCTTTTATGGGACATTTTTCAATGACAATATATTTTTTTTATGAGCAGGGTTGTTAGTAAATCTGTTGAACTATAATTTGACACTGAGAGACAAGAAATACTACTTAATTGAGCTTATTCTCTTTATTATGACTGCATTCAAATAATCTTTGAGCTTGATTTCTCTGTCAAGCCTTTGTGGTAATATTATTCATGTAAATATTTTGTGACCGTGTTAAGTGCATAACTTGCATTTATCATTTTCATTGTGAAAATTGATATGGTTCCATTATTGAATTGAACAAATCTTATATTTCAAACAAAATTTTGAAAAGGAACTTTCTATGTTCTATAAAAAATGATGCTTTTAAAGTTTGCATTCAGCTCAGTTTACTTTTCTTTCTTTCTCTGGACATTAAAATTACACTGACAGTTGTTTTACTATGGAGTAATTAAGAATGGAAATTTACTTATCCGAAATGGTTTCAGGATACCAAAAAGAAATTATCTGCAAGAATCAACGGTCTGGATAAAAATTTAGAAGAATGTGCTGCCATTACTGAAAGTACCAGGGAGGATGTGAGTATAGATTTTATTATGTCTAGTTTTGTTTTCTTCCTTGTTTAACAATAGAATATCTCCTGTTCAGATATCTGTAATTCAACGTAAAGCAGATACGATAAGTGAAGATTCAAAGTCTTTTCATGTCGCAGTCCATGTTCTGGTAAATCAATTGCAACAATTCAGTTATTTCTTTAATTTATTGTTGGGTATTTTAACTTAAACCTGATTACTTTGCTTCTCAGGAATCTAAAATTAAAGAAATAGAAGAGAAGCAGGTATAGTCAATTTGACTTCAGTCACAGCATAATTTAATTATAGACATTTTTTTAGGTAATGAATATTGTTTATATCTGTGATTTACTGTTTACCGGCTTTAATCTGCTTAGGTGGCCACAATTGAAGGAGTGAACATGTTGTGTCAATTTACCAAGACTTTGGAGAATAGCAGATCCACAGAGTATATTCAGGCATGAACCTGACTTTCGTTACAATGGATTTTTTTTTCTGGCTTGGCCTTGCAGTCTTAATTTCAGATCTGCTTTCAATTATCTTCTATCTATTTATTTGATATCTATAGTATATAAGATACTAACACATTTTTATATTATATAGGCATCTTCATCCAGTTCTTCCAGGCCAGCCCTTGAGCCACCACCAGTTTCACCCTCTTCCAGTTCCAGGGTAAGCATTTTTTCCCAACTCCCATTTATCAATGCAATTATGCCTTTTGGGAGAACTGTTATTATCAATTAGGCATAATAGTATATTTTATAGGATGTCTTGTTAGTTTAATAGTATATTTTTTGTTCATTGGCCTAGTAAATTTATTTAACTATAAGCCAAAGCATGAATGTGGTCAAGTTTTGTTTTATATCGTAGTTCCCCCTTTCCCCACCCCTCAAGGTTTTCCCTTGTTTACTTTCTTTTGAAACTTGTTCCTATGTTTACTCTGTAATCTGAATTATACAGGGGTCACAGTCAGGTTCCGCTAGGCTATCTCTTGAGCCACCATCCCTTACACCATCATCAAGGGTAACTTCTATATAAATATACATACAAATAACGAGTTAAACCTGTGCTAGTCTGTTATGAATTATGATTATTTCCTGGACATGCAATGGTCTTAGTATCTGCATGGTTCGGTAGGTGGATAGTAAGCGGATATATTATTATATTTCCTAGACATGCATGGTTTTAGTATCTGCATAGTTTGGTAGGCGAATTGAGATGAAGCTACAATTGCCTTTAGCAGAAATATGAGAAATAGGAAAACAAAATATACTTATTTTCACTTTGAGCCATGAGTTTAATTTATTTTTTCTTCATTCCATCTTATTTTCAATCTTCCCCCTTGTCACTTACTCAACCACGCAAACCTAGTAATGCGATTGAAAGGGTGTCAAGCAGTTGTTCTACATCAAGAATCAGAAAATCATATATCCAAGTTAAAGGTGGGGCTATTGGTGCATTTGTTCATTCACAATCCTGTACTTATCAAGACTTTCCCATTCCCTCCCCTCATTAAAAATCTTCTACACAAGGGTTTGTGTCACTTTTCTCTTCCCCTCCTTACCACTCATCGAAACCCATCAGAAAAGTTGTGCAGCCTTTGTAACTTTGCTTAACTTTTAACTGAAAGCTTTTACTGCTGCTTCTCTATTTGTGTTGATCATTACTTCATTAGTTCTTCCCACCATTTGTTTTGTTAACAGACTGCATCCTTGCCACCGACATTGCCAACTGATCCACCATCTCCATCGAATTCTGGTGGATCTTTCCAGGTTTGCAATATTTCTGATTTGCTAAATTCAGATTTATTGTGTGTAGAGGGAATGATTAGTTTTTCACATGACATCTTGTTTAGAGATGCTCGGTTATGTTTGACTACCAAAAAATGATCAATCCAATCCCATTAAGTGTGCATTTTAGTGATTTATATATTTGTGGGTTGTGTCAAACAGTTAACAAGTTTATGTTCGGTATTTATGAAATGAAATATTTTCCTTGTAAAACCTATTTATAATATTATTGATGTGATTTTTGTAAGGGGAAAAAAACCTTTTCCATTTTTTTTGAATTGTCTCTCTAGTTGTAACTGAAATTTTATTTACCTGATTTTATTGTCTGTGTTAACTGACCTTGTTATTGTCTTTTCAGGGGCCAAAAGTAGACAAAAGCAATGGATCTAGTTCTGGCTTGTTTGGGTTGATATCTGGTGTCTATGGTCCATTGCTGACAAGAACTCGCAGTGCGACAGATGCAGTAGTCCAAAAAACTCGTTCGGCTAGTTAATAGTAGCAGCATGTCTCTTTTTCCTTTTTGGTCCGCAGTAAACTATGTAGATTCAGAAGAATTATGCACCGTCAATTATAGTATGCCCAAGCCAAATTATAAACGACTGGGCATTAAATTTTGCAGAGAGGCTGTTTCTCTCGAGTTTCATTAGGATTCAAATTAAAATAAGAATTTGTCCAGTATTCAACTGGGAAAGAGTGGCTATTGAATTGTTGTGAACCCTTTTGTTCACCGTATAATTTTGAGAATTAGATGCAAAATCTTGTTAAGCATATTATTATTATTAATTGATAATAAAACGATGACCGCGTCAGATACTCTTGTAAGGGTAAGAAGGTCTGCACATTGATAATGATCCTTGGGTAAATCTCGACTCCCAAATGAAACTTAGTACTATAACGTGGGTTACAAATGATCCTTGTCGCCTTCTTTTCTACCTTAATTCTTTTGATATCATTTTGGAAACTATTACTTTATTGGCTAAAATGTTTTTTTTCTTATAAATATCGAAAAGTTTAAAATTTGTCTTTAAAATTTTTGGTATATTTTTTGTCCTCATAAAATTGAAATTTGTTGTTTTTTGTTCTAGAGTTAAGCTTTGACGAATTTAATCCTGAGGGTTTGATGTGTGTCCACTAAAAAATTGGACACATGGAACTATGTCACTAACTTGCACCCAAATATCACTCCCTCACCATTTGTGACCAACCACCATCCTATTCATCTTCTCCACATAGCGTTGTCACCTGCACCATCTCCTCCACCACGCACTACTACCTACACGAGCCATCCTATGTGTCACCAATCCTAATGCCACCAAATTTGATGGTGGTGTTTGGTTGGTGTGGGTTGTGGCTTGTAGTGGAGGAAGTGATGTAGGTGGTGGCATGATGTGAATGAGATGGATAAGGTGGTGGTTGATTGCACGGTGGAGAAAGTTGTGCAAGTGGTGGCACGACGGGTGGTGGCTCTTATAGGTTTGGGAGAAAGGAGTATTTTGCAAAAAAAAAAAATTCTAACATTTGTAGCGGTTTTTATTATAATTTTTTTACGGTTTTTAACCCTTGGAAATTGCATTTTATAATTTTAAAAAATGCTATATAGGCTTAGATTTGTCTAAGCCTAGTTTCAGGCTGAAAACAACACATTTCAATTTGATGAGAGTGAAAAACATACCAAAAATTTTGTAGGGTCGAATTTTGAATTTTTTGATATTTATAGAGACAAAAAACATATTTTAGCATTCTTTATTTGAGGCGGTACTCGATGAATTTTCTTGACATATCTTGCTTTTTTGTCTCGTGACATCTTTATTATTTATATATTTACTTAATAAAATGAGTGTATTGATATGATAAACAAAAATTTAGTTAAAAATAGTAATATTTTTAAGAATTAAAGTTTATGGTTTTCGGAAAGTGTTGGATGATGGGTTAGACTTGAATGTGAACAACATACTTTATAATGTACTTTCTACTATGGATTAATATTAATATTTATTGAAAATTAAAAAATATAAGGAAAATTAATTAAATAAAAGGTGAGACTTATACTCTATTTTCTTATTTCACACAATCCAAGAACTTCAATAAATAAGGGAAGAAGTCTGTAGGAAAGCTATCCGAAGATAGGACTTTCCTCTAAGGCAACCAAAGCCTTTAGCTACTCAACTACTTGAGCTCATTCAATACCAGGCAAGCATTCATTGGCTACCAAAGCTACTCAGATCAGATCTTGGCTTCCTAACTCCTTTAATAGGAGTGCGTATGAGAGAATTATTGGGAATAAATTTGTATGTCCACGATTCAAGTTATCATGTAATCAATTCTAATTTTAATAATAAAGTATTATTTTATTTTCATTGTCATATTTTACTATTTGATTAAATGGTCTATTTGATAATGTCCTTGATTAAAATTAAAGACTTGTTATTATAATAGAGATTATGATAATGAGAAATAAATTTGTTCTAATTTTAATTTAAATCGTTCTTGATTATAGGATTATTGTAAATAGGATATGAATAATTCGGATAGATTAATATATATGTGATAGTATTTATTGAATAAATATTAATATATCTCATTTATTAATTTGCATATATAAATGAATCACATGTTGATGTGATCATTGAACTGACCCAATTGAAATTTTCTAATGATTAAAATTTATCATAAACTGTCAATAGAAAATTCTCAAGAAGAGGTATAATAACTTTCTTTGATCTAAGATTGTCATAGTAATTAACATGTTAGTTGTTGTATTTTGATTTCGGACACCTAATGCTTTAGAGTATTTGTTGAATGGATATTGGATATGATTAAATACCTGTAGAATTAATGATTAATCAAGAAGAAATTCATCAACTCGGTAATGAGTTTGAGCTCTATGAATAAAATTATATCCTGGCCAGGAAAATTAAATGAAAGAAGAAATGAGTTTCTTAAGTAATTATGAGTTAACTTAAAAGGGTTTGACAGTAATACCATACTTTAGAGTTAACCCAGAGCCGTAAAGATGGAATAAATTATTACATTATTCTTCTAATTGTTCTTCTTGAAAGTAAAATGCTACTTCATACTATCAGGATGTTAAGGAGTGTTGCTAAATGTCTACCTTGATTAGTATATTAATTTGATTGATATATTATCGGCTTAGTATTGAACCTACAGGGTCACATACAAACGAGTGTTGTTCTCTCTGTTAAAGAAATTATTTTAATATTTGATGATTAATTAAATTAGAGAATTTAATATGATCAAATGATTAATTGATTTCAAAAAGGTGGAATATTATTATATTTTTGCTAGTATGGAACATATAAATAATATGAAAGATTTGGTGGAAGAAAAGAAACAAATGAATATGAATTTGAAATTTGGGTTGAAAAGATGACTAGGTACAAGTCTGACTTGGTCAATTATTATTTCAAGTTTAATTGTTAAATGGTTAGCAATATAAGATAACAAGAAATAATATAGCTTAAAAAGGATACTATCAATAATGATTTTGATTTAATTAGAAATTTGGCCTTAACGTACTATAAATAGAGTCTTTAGCTATATGATGAAACGATCCCCGATATCACACGTAGAGTCTTCACATTGAAGAATTTTTATGCTTCAAGAGCTCATTAACAAGTACATTTTTAATATGTCATCTCTTTATAATATAATTTAAATATAAAATAGACCATTTTATTCTATGTATTTTTGAACACCATTTATCCTACAAGAATCATGTTCAAGAGAACTACAAGAAATTTGTAATTCTTAATAAATTTTAACCAATAATAAATTTTAGCTTTCATGATTGTTTCCAAATTTGTTAGTGTTGCTGTAAGAGCTGATATAGCTCAGATTTCGTTCCCAAGGGCCTTTTAGTTCCTCTTGGGGTGTAATTCAACAAAAAAGAGAAAAATCCAAACTCCAAAATCCAAAATTAGAATCTCAATTGAATCCTACATGCCAAATTGAAATCCTGAATCAAACATGTTCTTCATACTTTCATCTCTATTTGTTTTAGTCACGAAACAAATCATGAAGTAATAACCTACATCCCAAATAGATCTATAGAATATTTAATTTTTATTGAACGGTTGGGTTCCAAATGCTAATTGTTTTTGTTTTGCATTTCATTATCTTGGTTAGTGCTTAGTTCATGTTGATCCCAAAATTGTTAAGTTCATATTTTTTTTTTAATTTCTATTTTTTTAGTGTAAGCCGTATCTAGGTCAATGTAGGTGAACATAACGGCACAATATAGTGCAATATTTCTTCTGTTTGCATTAGGCCTGGAGTTCGTCCAAGTTATAAATTTTTATATTTATTTTTGTCACATAAATTTATTATTTATTATTTTAAAATTTAATTTACCGTTGAATAAGCATTTTAAAAAATCATGTATTTAATTTCAAGTCATGATTAATATTAAAATTTTATTGGTCAACAAATAAACATTTAATAATTAGATCCAAGTTACATATATTATAAAATTAAAATTAAATTACTCATTTGATCTATAATTTATATTTTGTAGTATATTTTCATATTTATGAATTTGGGTCTTGGCTTTCCTTTTTTCTTTTCCTGATAAAAACAAAAAACAGAGTACTTGACTTAAATTTCATTTACCGAGTAATAAAATGGTGAACGGGGCGGAGATCAGATATGTTTGGTTTATATTTTTATTTTTTATTTTTCATTTTTTGAAAATTATTTTCATGTTTAAAAGATTAAAATTCTGGAAATATGTTTGGTTTGACTTTTTGTTTTCTGTTTTCATGAAATAAAAATACTGAAAATTTATGATAGATTAAGTCTTGTTTTTTTGTATTTTTAGATTTGCTTAAAATTATATTTATTATCACCCTAGTTTCCATTTTACGGGAGATGGAGTTTCTGTTTTCAACTAAAAACACTGATAATCAAAATTTATTATTTCATTATCTGATTATTTCCTGCTTTCATTTTTACTAAAAATTCAAACAAATACGTTTTCATCACCGTTTTTTCTATTTTTAGGGAAAATAAAAACAGAAATGAACCAAATCAAACGTTTCATGATTTCCCTCTCTTTTCCTTTCTGCAGTTTGCGGCAATGGTCCTTAGCGGCAGAGAAAGCTTGATTCGATTAATCGGCAAACGGAGACGCTTCCTTCCCAATCGCCACTCTATCCTCTCCGATCCCAACCCTAACCCTAACCCTAACCCGGTATCGCATCGCGTCTCTTCTAATCTCTTCCTTTCTGCTTATATTTTAAGTGACTGACACATCCTCTTCGTTTTTCAGGCTGTTGAACAACCACTGCAACGACGTACAATGCCCTGTTTGCGGCCGCAACCTTCCCGGTGACAACCACCACATCAACTCTCATCTCGGTATGTATGCACTTGACGTGATTCACATATAGTATATTATATATTCTCTCTTGTTTCAATGTTTTTTTCTTTGCACTTTCTCATCTCAATTTACACACTTTCAGATGCATGTCTCTCTCAATCAACACCAGCAACAAAACGAAAGTTCTCCCAACGCACCCTCCTTCAGTTAAACTTCACCCTATCCAATTCCAAACCCAAATTTCACAATCTCACTCACGACAGTAACACTTCTCCCGTTCCGCCGCCCCAGCACAACGAGTCTGAAGAAGAAGAACAAGTCCCTGAAGCTCACGAGACCGATCTTGATTCTACAATTAGTACCACTTCCTCATCTTCCTTGCCATCAAACAATGGGGTGCCTGGCATCACGCTTGAAACATTCATTGTTGGCCGTAAATACACTGATAATCCCGAAGAAATATGTGCTGGTACTGCCATCTCTCTTTTGAGGGACCCTCAAAATGTTAAGGACCTCAATGCCATTAAGGTTCATTTCCTTTTGCCTCTGTAATACTAATAGTGATATCTTCCGTATGTATTTTCACGGAGCTCATTGTTGCTCTTGGTTTAGGTTGTTTCTGTAGATGCTGTGTGCTACAAGTCATTAGGTTTTATCCCCCATGAGCTAGCACAATGCCTATCACCTCTTATTGACAACTATGGCCTTGGATTTCAGGTATTAAAAAGTTTAACCTGATAATGAGTTTATGTATTTATGTTCCTTTATCACTTTTCCTATGCTTTTACTTATGTCAAATGGATAGTTTAGGTTGAACAAACACAGAACATCATTTTTAAATGTGTAAGGGTCCTCATCATTTTTATATTTGGAACTTGTTTCAGGGACACGTTACTTCTGTTCCAAAACATTCTCTTGATATTGTTCCAATTCAGATTACGTGCCACAGAACATCAGATGGTGAAAGCAAATATGCTGACGAGACCTTTAAATGCTTATGGAAAAATGCTCAATGTGTTGTTGAATTTGCTAGCAGGAGTCCTCCTTCATCTGTAAAGTATCAGCTGAATTTTTGTCTTATGCTACTAGAAGTGTGAAGAAATAATATTCACCTTCTGACGGAAGATGAAAAAACCTATATGGGTATTAATACTCGTGACTTTTATGTTCTTTAATTTTTTATCAGATATTTCAAACAATGTCTCATCTATGGTTTTGATTGGACAGAGTCATTCACTTTACTCTCAAATGACTGTCAGAGGCTTTTTATCCAGCTACACACTAGAAAAGGTTATTTGAATACTTGAAATTTAACTTGTTGGCAAATTTATTTTTCATGCCCGTTGTCTGCCGTGAGGCACTAAAATTGGTACAGTGCCATATTACCTACATCCCAAGTGTAGATACTGGTTATTTATGTCATGGCAGTGCCAGTTGTCTCTGAAAGATTGTGTTATAGTGCATCTGGGTATCTAAAAGCAATTATTCCATTTATATCCTAGTAGAAAGCATAGTGTGCCAAGTGTTATAACTTAAAATGTCTATTGGTTAAAATTTTGATTTTACTGATCTAGCTAGTAATCTTTTAAATTGTTTCTTATTTTAGAGTTGATATACATTGGGTTTTCATGAGGGACCTTGGTTTCACGTGTCTAGTATATCATATCCTGAAATAGTGGATACTCAAAAGGCAGTCAAGGGCCTAGCTGGTAATTCAATATAATTAGTAAGGTTTACTTTTTTCTTTCTCTGAAAATATAATTTGATTTCTTGTTGTTAAACCTTATTCCACCTTTGTAACCTGTAGCTTTGGTATGATCATATTGCAGAGAATGAATACATACATTCTATTGAAGATGCAAATCAACCATGTGAGAGTAATGTGAATGATATCTTGAATGTCCTCAGCGTCTCTGAGTTGCATGAAATTTGGTGCATTTTGCTTAAAAAGGTTAGAATGAATTCAATTTCTAGTTTCTGGGTGATATATATTTTCATATGAAACTTCATTATGAATGGATTGCACTAGTTGTGCAAATAATGTTTTTCTTGGAGTTTTTCATAGCATGTAGTTGACCTTACTTTGTGTACAAGTTGCATGCTCCATGAGTTTGTAACCTGGGTGTCAATTTCCTTTTGTTATTATATAATATTTGTTTCCTTTAATACACCTTAAGTGATATGAATTTACTCGTGAAATCTATCACGGACAAATTTATTATCTGTTGAAGGTTCTGAGTTTATTGTTTGTTACTTTGCTTCAAGATAAGTTATTGAAGTTGCCATGTTGGGCAATAAAGTTAGTTGATGTTCAGTGCCTACCCATTAGGTTATGACTCTTTTTTTTGTTCTTTTTTGAATTAAATGCAAAACATTAGAATATTATATCATTGCCTTTTAGTTTTAGAAAAAGACGAGTTTAGTAGGATTTGCTTTTGTTTTTTTGATGAATGACTCCCCATCCCTTTTTCTCTCTTTTGGTTTACTTTTTTTCTTAGTTTGTTTTCCTTATATAGGAGAGAGCATATGTCTTCTTATCGTAAGTGAGTGGAGCATTTTTGATGGATCCTTCTAAAGTTGGTTGTATCCATAGTAGATGCTCCTAAATTAATGATTGGCTTCTGATGACTACATAGTAAGAGACATGCTGTGTGGACAGATACGGGCCAAACAATTGAACATTTTTTTTCTTTCTCTTTATAAACATAGATGTGCATAAAGTAATCATAAACCAATGGTAATGCATTTCATGTGTTTGCCTCTCCTTGAGTCCTTGTCGATTCTCTTATGAGCTAGCTATTGAATTTGGTATATTCTATTAATGTTCTAGAGTGGCGGTCACCAGATGAAGAAGCAGCATCTGATTTCATCTATTCTTTTTACTGGTGCTAGCGTACTATGGTATTAAATTTTTAGTTGTGCTTTTATGATTTGTGGAGTCAAATAGTCTTTTATTTAATACTTGGTTCATGTATGCAGGCCACAACTATCAACTATGATTTTGGATAGAACTGTTTTCTGTATTAGGATTTCTTCGAAAGCTGAATCTCTTATGTGGCGTATTGAGGTGCCTCTTTGACTTTTACTGCTTATGTTGATTAAAGGATTCAGCTAAATTGGGTAGTAGTTAGATCTGATGTAAATGATATTCCTTTTGCAGAGACTTTTCTTCTTAAATGGAGAACAGGATCTCTCGTCCTTTCTACTTGTTGATATGGGAAAAATAGTGTATCCAGCTTACAACTGCATAATATCAGAACCAATTTTCTCAAATCGCAATAATCTGCTCTCTTATGAAGAGGTATGTGTCCAAGTTCAGAGATTTTAATAGTCTTTTGTTCCTCCTTCCATGTGTGACATTAGGTTTTCAGGCCATTGAAGTTGCACAAATTATGGATGAAGCTCTTGATGCAAACAAAACTGACGTGGTATTAAGGTGCATAAAGATAGCTGAATCCTGTGTATCTACTGATTTTCCCATCCAGTGCTCAACTTCTGAATCAGTATCTTCAATTCGTCGTGTATTTACAGCATCATGGGTATACTCCAAAGTGGTCACAGTAGGGATTTCCTTCCTTGAGCGGGAGCGCAGGTATGGAATTTTTTGGTATATATACTTCTTTAAATATTGGTAGAATGAATACATAATGACCTGACACATCCTCTTCTACTGCAACCCTGGCCGAAACAAATAACGTATTGATTTATTGACTCCAGTTCTGCACAACTCATGTCCTTGCACCTTTTCATCCCTCAATCAACCTTCATTAGTGGATTTATTTGCCATGTTTAGTGAAATAACTTCACATATAAAAGATGAACTCTAGATCCTGCTCCTAATTGACTGAACTTCAGTGATGATATTATCCTTCCATATAGCTCTAGCTCAAAATATTTTGTCCAATATGATTCTATATTTGATGTTTAGAAAGCACGTCTTTGATATGCTTCTTTAAATGGATGTGGGATATCCGATTGCTTGTGGTCCAGCTTCTTGAATGAATATTACATTTCTTAATTCATAAAATACACTGATGCAGCAGCATCACTTGTGCTCATACCTCATAGTTACCTGGTTTCTATTTATGTACAAATAGACAGAGCTTATATATTTGCTTACATGGGCAAGTTATCACCATTTCAGTTTTTTATCTCGTGCACTACAGATATTGGAGAAGTGACGTTTGTTTCTCAGGTACATTGATGCTATTAACTTACTCAAATGGCTGCTAAATGTTTTCACTTGCGATGTAAAAAGAGGATATTGGACACTGAGGTTATCGGTTGACTTGGAGTACCTGGGCTGCACTAATGAGAGCCTTCAAATAGCTGAAAATGGGTTGCTGGATCCATGGATACGTGCTGGTTCAAGAATGGCACTGCAAAGGCGGGTTCTTCACCTAGGAAAACAACCAAGGCACTGGAATGTTCCTAGTTTTTCTAGGTCTGCATTGCGGAAGATCCCTGAGGCAAATTACTTTATTGTTTTATGATTCCATGATTCTCACTTCTGATTAGCTTGTGTCCTTTTCTTGTCAAATTGATATTACTGATTTTCTTTAACATTATGGCCATCTCATTGTGGCTGGTGATGATTCCGGTTTTTGTTCAAGGAAGACCATTGAATTCTGAATTGGGAGAAAAGAATAGGTACTACAATGAAGAGGGGAAGCAATGTGGAGTGGAAGAACTTGCTTTGCATTACTATGCAAGGGATGGAGGTGGATGGCTAGGTGTCCATGCAGAGAGTGGCATATGGTTAACCATTTTTGGGCTTCTTATGTGGGATGTCATATATGCTGATGTGCCAAATGTCTTCTATACTAGATTTCAGGTACATTTTTTAGTGAGTAATTAACCTCCTATCTCAGCTTTCAACTCTGCTGCATTAATATATTCCCTGTATGTGTCATGGGATGTTATGAAATAAAACTTTCTAAGGTTCATGTATAGATTGTTGACAAAGATAATTTTCATGGTTTCCTTTTCCTTTTTTTAACCCTAGTCCCCCTTCCATTGTTCCTCTAGTTACTTGTGTAGTCAAGTCTTTTTGACCAATGCTTATGGTTCAATCCTTGTCAAGTAGTCATTTGCATTGTCCAGGAGTCAAGCCAAGGGCTCTAGTATGAGGGGGGCATGTTACATATATAAACCATTCACCTGATGTCTTCATTTGATATCAGCTGCTCTTTATGTTGATTAATTTTCCTTTTTCCTTTTACTTAATAGGGTTAAAAAAATAACTTTTATTGATAGGAGACTCCTACTTTGTGTTTGATTATAACCAGTTATATACATTCATTGTAATTTTACTTATCTGTCTTTGAATTTACAGAATGCTCCTTTAGATTTCGGTACTGATAGCTTTTATACTGTGAGAAAGAGTAGCATAGAATCCCCCATCTGCAGCAAATATGTGATGGCATGGCTGAGGAGTTTCTTATTAAGTCATGGGAAACACATATCGGAACAGCATGTAGAGGAGTTAATTGGGACTGCCATCCTTTAGATGAGCTTCATGCTATTGTTACTTGTGTTGGGGGAATTTGTTTGGCATCTCTCTGCAAACTTCTGGCTCAAGACTACCGGAGCTGGTCTAGTGGAATGCCAGATTTGCTGCTATGGCGTTTCCATGGAGAATACAGCGGTGAAGCCAAGCTTGTTGAAGTGAAAGGCCCCAAGGACCGACTCTCTGAGCAGCAGAGAGCATGGCTATTGCTGCTTATGGATAGTGGATTTACGATTGAGGTTTGCAAAGTGAAACCTTTGTAGAGATCTACACAAATCATTACAAGTTGCTTAAAACTACTGCAGATATTGAAGTTCATTGCTCTGGCAAATTTTTCATCACGAGAGGAATTCACTTTGATGAAGTTCGTTATTCATTTACAAGCATTACTCCTGGAAAGAGGAACTGTTCTATACCAAAAATGAACTACTCTAGACTGAAAGCGATAGGAGCCCCGCCAGAAGATAGAGTCAATGAACTAATGACGTATTGGAGCCCAAATCAAAATACAATCATGCTTTTATGCTTGCACTTGCTGATTCTTCATTCAATTAATCTCCTTATCATGTCTTAATTTAATGTATGTTAAGAGAGGCTAATCTTGTGTAAATTAAATTCTTTGTCCATAAATGATAATGAATAGTAATGTCAATCTCAATCGCACGAGTTATCTGGAACTGGAACAACCCCCACGACCCCAAAACAAGTGACCGTTTTCAACTCGTTTCTCTGTCAAAACTCTGTAGGACTACAGATTCCCGTCAATTGCTACGGTAAACATAATTTACGTTGTTGATTTTTCATTTGATTTTTTTTTTTTGTTTTTGGGGGGGGGGGGGGGGGGGGGGGTTGGTCAACAAAAGCTTTTTTTTTTTTTTTTCCATCGATTTGGTTTTTGCCGTTGACGTTTCGTAAATTGATGAATATATAATAGGAAACTTTTGATTGTGGTTTGTGGCATGCCTTCACTTTTTGAATGAGCATGTTCCTTTCGTCCAAAAATTTTATATACTCAAAATAAAATCTAAAAGCTACGGGACCTGAAAAGTGATAAATTAAAACAAAAAATGTAATTCAATAATGTTTTCATCAAAATTCTGGTTGTGATTGATGCAATAACTATCTCAATAATTTACTACTCGTTTATTTAAAGAAAAATGTTTCTTTTTTCAAGGAAAAATCATATTTTGGAAAAAATTATAATAATTGTAAATACCAAGCAAATTTGTTTTAATAGTTTTTTACAAATTCAAAATGTAGCTTTCATAAGAAAAAAAAAGGACTAAGGAGTAGTTATTTCACAATTTAAAATATAATTTTTGTCTTTCTATTTTTTAAAATTTGTGATTTTAATTTCTTTATTTTTTTAATGAGAAAAAGAATTATACACTACGATAAAAAGTTTTATACACTCATCTAATTATAATTATGTATGATAAATTTATTGATTTTTAAAATAATTATCTTTCGAACAATGATTTGTAATTAAATGACTCTCAATGCATTGAAATTAAACTCTATAACAATTTAATGTTTAAAATAGTTAAATTACTCTATAAAACTACCGTTTACGTTTTCTTAACTTTTACTATCCATCCTATAATACTCTTACACTTGCCGAGAAGATAAATTTTAATTTATTTTTAAGTATTTATTTAGCTTCATCGCAAATATTAATATTTACTAGTAAACATCGAATCCACCACAGATAATGTACAAACTATAGAAAAAGATTGAGTAGTAGAATAATATTTCATTATTTTAAGTGCATATAATATAATAGATTGTTGATGTGAGTAGTAGGGACAAGCTATTGGGTAGTGCGGCGTATAAGAAGCAAATAGAGAAACCCAAAACCTCTGACTCTTGGAATCCATTTGCCTCATTCCCCACTATGGTAAAGAATTATGGCACTATAGTAAGAAGTACGTACATTAAGAAGAACAAACGAAATATCCAATTATCCATCCGACACTAAAATGTACCTAATTAAAATTTGACATTAATTTTAATTAAAAAATAAGCCAAAAATGGTTTAATATAATATTTCATTACATTTATATAAGTATGTTTATACAAGTAAAAATAATTTATTTAATAAAAAAAATTATGTTTGATTTGTATTATGTATAAATATTTTTTTAATCAATAACAGTCACACATTATTACAAACAAGATTAATCTAGTGGGTTGAAAAATACTCATCTCTCACCGGAACAAAAAATTACAAACTTAATAATTTTTTTTTCCAAACTTATTCGTCATTACAGAATATGGTTCAATTAAATTAAATAAACTACTCTCCTCAATATTCTCCACTTTCTCTCTTCCCTCTATTCCCGTACGAAACACAAAGAAAAAGCATGCGTGTAACGCGCTCACTGGCTATCGTTTCTTTTTCAACAAACCTTGCTACTCAGAAATAGAAACCTTGCTATGCACACAAACATAAACACTACCACTCTCTCTGCACACTGCAACACCAAAACTAGTTACTACGCTGCGTTTCTGAGTGAGAGAGAGACAAAATTTAAAAGGACTCTTCGTTTTCCCTTCTCTTACTACTCAGAAATTGAAACGTTGGCTTTCCTTTTTTCTCTCAACACTCTCATTCTCATTGGTATCCTAAGCTAGTCTCTCTGCTATCTCTCTATATTCTCTTCTTCATTTTTTCTTTTTAATCTGAGAATGTTGCCATTAACACTGTTCCATTAGTTTGTAGCTGAACGATTTCAATAAAAGTATGCAACGATTTCGTTCTTCATTTTGTTAATTACTCTTTTTAAGTTTTAACCCTCGCCTCTGTTTTCAAGTATGTAGTAGCTACTGTTATGCTAAAACTGAACCAAGTCGATTTTGAAGTGGCACATCGTCGTTTTGTTCCTTTGAATCTGCGTTGCTAATGCTCAATAACCTTTCATTTTTTACTTTCCCTTAGTTTTTTATGAGTTATACAAAAAAAAAAAGAAGAAAAAAAAATGTTTGTTGCTATTTCTGTAGTAAGATATTTAAATTCCTCTCTCCGTTTTCAGTGTATGGTAATAATGTTTTGCTTTCTTTTGTTATAAGGTGAAAAGGTTGACACATGATACGTCCCTGAACGATATCGTTTTGACCCTTTGAATCTGCATTGCTAATGCTAAATAACCTTTTATTGTTGGTTTGCTTTAGTTTTTTTTTTTATGTGAATACAAAAAAATGTTTGTTACTCTTTCTCTGGTTAGACATTTAGATTCCTCTCTCTGTTTTGTAGTAATGATTTTGTTCGGTTTTCTTTGTTACTTGGTGAATATTTAATTGATTGTTCTTATTCCAGTTTTTCACAAGAAAAAAAAATGAAGAAGTTTGATTTTCGAATCTGCATTGCTAATGCTAATTGCCAAAGAACGTTTTGTTTATATTTTGCTTTAGTTTTTTTTTTTTATTTGAATGATAAAGCAAAATATTTTGCTACTAAGGTTCCTCTCTGTATTTTAATACTGATGTAAGATGTTCTGTTTTCTTTGTTATAAGCTGAATGATTATTTAATTGATTGCTATTTGTTCCATTTTTTTTTTCAGAAAATGAAGAAGGTTGATAGGTTTCTCAACAGTGACATTTTGATTGAAATTCTGTCTCATGTTCCTGCTAAGGATTTGCTGAGTTTGAAGCTTGTTAGCAAGGAGTGGCATCGCTTGATTTCGAGCCGTTGCTTCATGGAAGCACAAGTGCAAAGAACCAAAGAGGAGGCATTAACAGGGTTCATTTTCCAGGAGAAGTTCATGTGGTGCAATGAGGACATCAAAACCATTAGCTACATTTCTGTGGAAGAGAACACCAAAGGAGGAGGGGGTTCCAAGGTGAAGCAAAAGGTTTTTGATTTTCTCCCTGAAGATGTTGTTATGATGGCATCTTGCAAGGGTTTGGTGTGTAGCAGAAGCTGTTTTCCTTCTGAGGAACCCTTTATATATGTTTGTAATCCTTCAAATAAGGAGTGGGTTAAGTTGGAGTGGCCTTGGCCTATTACTCACTATGACTGTCTTAGAAGTATGACAATAGCATTGGCTTTCGATTATGACCCTTCAAAGGGTTTTGTTGAAAAATTCAAGTTGGTGAGAGTTAAGCTAGTTGAGGTAGAAGGGGATGAGGAGGATGAGGACGAGGAGGAAGATGGAGAGGGAGAAGGGGAATTGTTCCTCACATTTGAGTTGTACCCAGCAGAGAAAGGAGCATGGAAGACATCCAATGAAATATGCCAATGTTATAGCAAGATGGTCAATAATGGAGGGATCTACATTGGGGGTGTCATGCATTGGCTCAATGGCGACCGAGTCCTCACCTTCAACGTCCAGAATGAGCTATCTTGGTTGGTTCCTGCACCGGTTCCAGCCTCGGAGTTCATGGCAGTTCCTGAAGCCTGTATTGGGGAATCTGAAGGGAGGCTCAGTTATGTGTTTGTGTCAGAGCAGGGTGTTCATGTTTGGTGTCTTGAGGATTATTATGACTATAAATGGGCAATTGTGTATTGCAAGCCTCTGGAGGAGATTGAAGGAGAATGGCCTCAGTTCTTTATGAATTTGAGGAGCCATGTGCTGGAGAGGGTGAATGGTCCATGGGTGAATCCTCTAGCTTTCAAAGATGGGATCTTGCTAATGAAGGTGTGTGTGAGTCTGTACTTGTTTGATGTTAAGAACAACAGCATGACTGAGGTTTGCTCCATTCAAGACCTGAAATCACAGTGCATGCTCAATCCTACTGTAATTGCCCATTCACTGAGCTTGGTTCATTTAAGTCCTGCATGAAAGGTATTAGTAACAGGGAGGTTGTTAATATTTCAGTCAATAATAGGTATATAATCACTTTCATTTTGTAATTTTTTCTTTAGCAACTCTGATTTTATAGGACTCCATGACTTTTTCAGAAAACACTACTTAAAATTTTACTCTATTGGGACATACAAATGAATGAATTGATCATCTTGATATTGGAACTCTTTGCTTAATATATTGTGGTAGAATAGTTTGAATGAAAAAACCAGAATGAATTGGCTCATACCAGTTTTCTGTGTGATTTTTTGTTAGGATGGATGGTGTTATATTTCACTTGGTTCACTTACCTTTGTTAGAGTCTTACACACATGTTTTCTTGGCTTCTATGCCATAAAATAAGAGGCAACACATAGTTCAACAACTTTCATCTTGATTTTGGTTGAAAGGTGAAGTGGAATGAGAATACTGCTTGAGCTTTATCTTCTGTGATTGAAGAAACGACATCGATTAATTGACCTTTATTTTCATCTAGCTAATTGATCTGATCGAAACCACACTTTTTATTTGCAACCTCTAGTTTCTGATATCTGGTTTTGTATGCAACATTTCAGAACTCACAATTCTGGAATGGAAAGTGTTGATTGAAATAAGAATATGTCTGGACTTTCTAAAAGTTTCTAGCAAGCATTGTCAAAGCTTGAAAGGATAAAAACAAGCAAAAGTTCACATATCACTGATCAGAAATCAGACTTACGCCAAATTGCCAATATTTGTTAAATAAAAAGTCATTCATATTCAAGTCTAATAAGCTTAGGTGAGTTGCTATGTGTGCCAAACATGATTCACAGGTTAAGAATTGTTTGTGCAATTGCTGGCAGCAAGGAATAGGAAGTTAGGAACTCCTTTGATGTTATGACGTTCACTCAATTCTTGGCATGGAGAGTAGTGTTAATACAATTGTGGCATGATGTTATTATACGGTTTCTTTGATTACATGGGATCAGAGATCATTTAATTGGGGATGCTATATGTGCTTCTTGTAACACCTTAACTCCATTTTTCGTAAAATAAATTAAAAAAAAAATTCATTTAAAAATAAATAAAATTTTAAAAAAATGATGAAATTTTTATAATTAAATAAATAAAGAGAAATAACTTTATTAAAATAATGATTTGAAAGAAAATAAAAAGGATATTTTATTTATTTATTTGATAGGAAATAAAATAGTTCTTATTTATAAAATAAAAAAATAAAGTAAATAATAGGCTGAGAGTTCCTTAGTTATAAATAGAGGCACGTTAGGTTCGTATTCAAACTGACGATACGTCGCTTCCTCTTTCTTTTCCTCTCAATTTCGTTTTCCCTTCTTCCTCTCCCAAAACCTTTTTTTTTCGCATACACCCAAACCTGTCTCAATAAATGACGATTCCAGACTTGTTAACTATTGGATCCTAAAATTTGAACACCATGTTCGGAACTCATTTTCAAACATTCTTGCCATTGTAATTTGTGAAATAATGCCTGAGGTGAGAGAAATGCCCTTTGCATCATAGCTTTCTCTTTTCCCGCGAAGACCCAAAATTTGTCCCAGTAAAACTATGATCCTGGAATCGTCAATCATTGGATTGTCATAAAATTTGGAAACCACCTTCGGAACCAGTTTTCACACACCTCCACCATTGAGATTTGCAAAATAATGTCTACAAAGAGAGAAACAACTCTCGCACGAAGACAATAAAATGGAGGCTTCAATCTCTTCTCCTTCTCTCTAACGCTTGGAAACCTTAGTAGAGCAATAAGAGAAAAAGCTTGAGAAATCTCAGGAAACCGCTAGAAATGCCGCTATCACTGTCGGAATACACACGTGAGCCCGTAAGAGATGAGTTTATCGCAATTGAGGTTAAAATGAACATGTGTAGAGATCCTTAGAGGATTAAATTGGGGTTTATTTTAGGATGTTTATTGAATTATAATTTTCCTTTACGATTACAAATACAATATTGTTGCGTTTGACGGACCAATTGATGTTCTGATGTAAATTGGTTGATAAACTTGAGTGCTCTTGAAATTTTCGTGTTTTTGACCTATGATTTTGATTCATTGATTTTAATATGATTGTGTGGAATTGTTTGAGGGAGTTTTATTCCCCATGTTGTAAGAAACATTTTGTATAAATTGTTATATTGAGATTATGAAATTGTGATTCAAATTGTGAGTATGTGACAAATTGAACCTGTGGTGAATGGTGAAATACATGTGTATTGAGATGTGTGTATTGAGTTGTGAGTTATGAATTGTGCAATCACACAATTGAAAGACCCTTTAAGGGCGACAAGTTTTTGCGCGACGAGTATTGTGATGAGATCCACTGTGAGAACTCAACGAGTTTAATCACTTTGAGGCGCGACGAGTTAAAATGATTTTGAAAACAATTGAGTCGTTGTGTGTATTGCATAATTCATAGGTAAAGTGTATAAGATTCATGAGGTGTGATAGCATGTTAAATTGGGATTATACCATTGTGATTGAGACTGAGTGTATGTGATAAATTGAGTATGAATTGAATTGTAATATATATGTGCATTGAGATATTGTGTGCACTAAGTTGTGAGCTATGAATCGTACAATCACACGACTATAAGACCCTTTAAGGGTGATGAGTTAATGCACAACGAGCATTGTGATGGGAACCACTCTAGGGACCCAACGAATTTAATCACAAGCGTGACGAGATAAAATTATTTTGAGAATAATTGAAGAGTCGTGTGTTTTGTACAGTTCATAAATAGAGTCTGTGTGCTAAAATGTTTTCTAGGTTGGACCTGAATCAGGAGGGAGATGCCTTGACGGACTCTTCGGAGTTTAGGCCTTGGGGGTAAATACACATGGTTGAAACATTCTCGCAAAACAGCGTGACCCTAATTGGTCTCCCTATGATTTTACCTAGTGAGAGTGACCTTACTTAGTAGTGTGTTGTTTGTCTTGTCATGTACTCTTAGGCGCCCAACGAGGTTTTTCACTAACATGATACTACATTGTATATATGATTGAGTCTTAGTGTATCTCTTGCATAACGCTTGTATATTGATTGATATTGATTGATTTAGTGATATAGTATTTTGATCCTTGAGTACGTGAATGATGTGAAAATGAATGAGACGTGTTGTGTTGTGATGTGATGTTATGCGACAAAGTGATGAAATGACGTGAGCTATGTTTAAGTAAGTTGTATTTCGTTTATATGATATGTATATCTACATGTTCTTGTTTCTCTCTATTAGTTAGGAATATGATAACTCACTCCCTGTGTCTTGTTTGTGTTTGGATCCTGTGATGATCTCGAACTTTGTGTTCATGGGAGTAGATGACTAGGTGAATTGCTTTAAGGAACCTTGTGTTGATGGACGTCGGGACACAATGCTCTAATAGGATGTGACATTGGAGCATGAGTTTTATTTAGAGTAAATAGGTATTTTGGTCCCTGACTTTTGATCCCTTTTGTAAATTAGTCCCTATCTTTTTGAAATGTTAAAAATAGTCCATATTTTTGCATAAGTTTTACAAAATAGTCCTTGCCGTTAAATTTGAAAGTAACGTCGTTAGTGAGGTGCATTGTTGGCAATTTTAGTGCCACATAACTATCCAACATGGCAAATTGTCCTAGATTGTGACACGTAGATTGGACTTTGATGCAAAATTTAAAAAATTGTCAAATATTTTCTTCTTCACTTGCTTCTTCTTCATCAAATTAGGGTTTCTAAAGCTTCTCTCCTCTCAATTCCAACATGATGGAGTCTTAAGTGTGTGTGTTTCTCCCTGGTCACTAAGTACTACTAAGTAACGAAGCTTTAAAATTAAAAAAAATGCACAAGAAACGAAGTCAAAGGACCCAAAAAGTAGTCCACGACCATGAGGGGAAAAAAGAATAATAGAACGAGAACAGAAAGTGGTCCCTATAAAGATGAGGTTTTGGAATAAAAACCAACAGAACTAGATTAGAAAGAGAAAAAACTGGAACGTGATGACAACTAAGAACCAGAAGTAATGCAAAAACATCACTGGTTATCAAAAGAATAGGAAGAAAGAAAAGTCAACAAAATTATTGAACAACATAAGTAAATAAAAATCGAAGAAAAATCATCTGAATTTATCTGGGTGCACGACAGCTACATGGCTTAGGAAAAAAACCCAGAAGCAATCAGAGTTAAGATAAAAAAATGATTTTGTTTCTGTGAAAGCAAAATTGAATACCTGGGGGAGAATCTTGGTCTGTTTAAGGAGTGCATTGTGTTCGATCTTCGCGAGGTTGAGTTTGTTATTGTTATTATTGGGTTGGGTGACTTGAATGCAAGTTGGAGAGTGAGAGAGAAAGAAAAGAAAATGGTTGTGCGTGTGACTTGGCACTTTAGAAACCCTAATTTGAGGAAGAAGAAGCAAGTGAAGAAGAAAATATTTGACAACTTTTTAAATTTTGCATCAAAGTCCAGTCTACGTGTCACAATCTGAGACAATTTGTCACGTTGGATAGTCTATATGACACTAAAATTGTCAACAATGCACCTCACTAACAGCGCTACTTTCAAATTTAACGGCAAAGTCTATTTTGCAAAATTTATCCAAAGATAGAGACTATTTTTAACATTTCAAAAAGATAGAGACTAATTTGTAAAATGGGTCAAAAGTCAGGGACCAAAATGCCTATTTACTCGTTTTGTTTAATTACATAATGTTTTAAGCCAAAAATGTTTCTGACAAGTTTTATTTGATTATAGTAAAATGAATGCGAATCTTTTACCATTTTGAAATGCTTTTGTTTAAATGTGTTTTAAAAACTTTTAATTAATTATGATTTCTTATTTCTTTTATTATTAGTACATATATATGTAATGTAGAGGGTGTCACACTTCTCTATTGTTTATCCACTTCTGTTAGGCTCAATTCCTATATATACACATATATACATCGGAGTTCGATTGGTGTTGAATTTTACAATTACAACTAAGAATGTCACATGTGACATGTTGGTGTCTCATTCTCAGGTTCCTTTAATTGGAAAAACATATATTTTATTTTTGTGTGGGGTGTTTTGGCAAAGATGTTCTTCTTACAAGACTATTGTATTAGACTCTGAGCTAGTTTGCTGGATTTGTTTTTTTTATTATTATTATTGAAATAATATTATTTGCCTAACAAAAAAAGAAAAAAAATAATACGACACAGTAGCCTGCATTCACATATATAGGTTTCGAATATTGTCCAAAGAACTAAATTATCGTGTATTTGTGCTTCATGTGATCACAGGCGTATAGTCCCAATTTTCCTATGATATCTCACTACAATAAAAATTCATTAAAGTATCTTTTGTAATATGTTTTTGCTTGTGGTATTACCAATCAATATTCAAGAACAACCAAAATAAATTTTTAAAACAATGATTAGCCATTACTTTTTTTTTCTTATAATGACAATTAAACCTTTTTTTAGTTAATCGTTTTTTTTTCTTTATTGAAGGAAGTCCTCTCACTCCTTTTTCGAAGATCTTATAACTTGAACCGTGATTTTAACTAGCTTTTAACAACCACAATTGTGATCACAATATCAAGGTATTTTGAGTTACCATAATGCAATTGTTTATGATTCACCGTAATTTAAAATCATGCTTGAAACATTTTAAAAGCATTTTGGAATAATTGTAGTTGAAATAAGAAAAAACTACCATACTGTAATTGAAAAAAATGTTTTAGTTATTATTTTATATAATTGAAAAGTATTTAATAAAAGATTATTAGCATTCCTCATAAAAAAATAGCATAATAAGAATTTCAACCACAGCTTAATTTAGAAAATTAGCATTCCCCAAAAATTTGGCTCAATATTGCAAAAAAGACTAAATCCATACAGCTTAAATACACTTGATTCATATTTCTTCTTTATCCAACAATTAAGAATTTAGACTTTGCATCAAATTACTGCGTACACGGTCATTGTGTACATAATGCTTCCTTTCACAGACCTTTCTCCCTCCCCCAACGTTCATGCTTTTTTTTTTCCCCTTTTCTTCTCTTCCCTCTCTCCTGACCTTCCTTCTTCCTTTCATCTTCTTTTTTTTCCCTGCCACTCCCCCTCCCCTCCACCTTCTTCCTTCTCCTCCCTTCCTCCTTCACCCTGCGCAGCCCTCCGCCGCGACCGTCTGCGTCCCTCAGCCGCGACTATTCGCAGTCACCTCCAAGTAAGTTCATTTTTTTTCTTCAACCACCTTCTCTCCTTCTCGCTGATTTCTGGTTTTTTGTTTTCAATATTTTTTTTTCAGATATGTTAGAGATCTTCAGGGTTTTGTACCCTAGAGATCTCTGATTCCCCCTTATTGAAAGATCTACACAAGGCCAAATCTTGAGCTCAAGATCTAGCACTAAAGTTGCTCTTATGCGTTTATGAGGTGTTGCAGGGGTTGTTTTGTTTTGGGGAGTGGGGAAGGGATTAATTAAAGGTGTTTGCGGTGGGGTTTATAGTCCTCGTGAGCTGAGCAGGAAAAAAGCAAGAGTGGGAGGAGATTATTAGGATTAAGAATGAGATGGGAGGGGAAAGATGGTGCATTGTTGGGGACTTCAATGCTGTTTGTAGTGAGGAGGAAAGGAAAGGGGTGGAGACGAATCCGAGAAGGATGGAAATGATGTAGTTTTGTGGTGAACCTAGCCTTAGTTGGTAGAAAATATAATTGGTACAAAGATGACAAAACAACTATGAGCAGGTTGGACAGGTTTTTGGTATATGAGGAATGACTAACCACATGGCCAAATATGACCCAATCCATAACTAAGAAGGATATGCAGGGAGAAGAGAAATTGAAAGCTAAAATAGAGATTGAAAAAAAAGGGGTTGAAACGATTTAAGAACAAGAGCATGAATTTTGAAATTTAAAAGCGATTCAAAGAATGTAGTTGGCAAGCGTGAGATTTAAGGACATAAATTCTGATAGTGAAGAATTTGAAAGTGTAGAGAGATGGGCATAAATTCTCAGGAAAATCTTGGAACTCACAAGAATTGAAAAGCCTCACTTGACATAGTGCTTTCTTACTTCTCAAAGAGTTTTCTTCTGCAATTCTGCCATAGGTTTTACGTTTTCTCTCGTAATTGTTTTAGTGGGTTGTAGTTGAGCACGTGGAAATTCCAATGCATGTTGTTGGTTGTTTTAATAAGAAGATAAAGAGTTGTGACTGTATAATTATAATTATTGAATAAAGAGTCGAATATTTGTCTTGTTTAGGTTGACAATTAAAATTTTGACTGATGAGTGAGTGCTATTGTCTACATGCTTTGCATTTATATGTTTCTAAAATTTTGAAACCCTCTGAAAATTTTTAAATAGGCAAGCGGCCTTTTTAAAATAACTTGTGAAATTCAAACAGTATTATGATTAAATTATATCATTGTTTATTCAAAGCATTAATTTTTGGATATTTTATATTAAGAAAGTAAAAAAAGGAAAAAGAAAATTTGATTTGTTAATTACATAATAGTTTACTAGTTTTTATTTTTCATTTCTTACTAAAATATATATAATATTATCTTAATACATTATAATTCTATGCAAAAATGGGTTTGGCTAGTCGGAATGACCCAAACCTGTCCAATAATATGTATTTGGGTTCTAAATTTTTAGTCCTATTTTAATGTAGGTCTTTTTATCATAATCTGATAAAACTTGTGCCATAATTGGGCTTACCTTAAGGTAGTCTAATCTGACTCGAGCTATCTGCTTTTTTTTTTTTTTTTAAATTGAATAAAATGAAGAGAAATTTAGGAGACTACAGATAAGTACTAATTTAGTGTCTCAGATTTTCATTTGTTTGACATAAGCTTTGATATTTTATATTGCCAAGTCACTAATAACTATGTTAATTTTTTTTATTTTTTTTACAGAAGTTATCAAGGCATTATAGATTCATGCAATGTACAAAGTGGAAACATTTTGTCAAAGAAATCTCTTGGAATTTTATTTTTCTTGACATATCTCTCCGTTTCTAATTCTAAAATTCTTTCCATCAATTCATGCCCTTAACAAAATTAATTATTTTAGTTAATCACATTAAATTTGTCAATTATTTATACTATCATTTATCTTTTTATCCACTTAATTGTTTCTCATAAATATTTTGAGAGAAAACAATTAACTAAAGATATGAAAGAAAAAATTAATCAATTTTAAAAAATGATCTTATAAAATAGACAAACAAATTTATGAAAAAGATCTTATAATTAGGGACAAAAAAGTATGCTTTTAAGATAATCAACTAGTGTGGAGAGCCTGTGCCGATACACGGGTTGAAACTTTACTGTAAGTGTGATATAAATATTATGTGAACAAAAGACTCAGATGCTTATTAAGAACAAATTTTAAATCATGAAACTGGTAAATTTAAAATCAAATGTATTTGAATATATGAGAAGGTAGTTAATGTTGCTTCAATCCAAGTTTAATTTCAGTAAACAATACCACCAAAAAAGTATTTGCTATCACGATTCCATGCATATGAAAAGAAGTCAGTCTTCAAGGTGGATGTCCTCCCCCTCCCATTCAATTTCTTTTCTGATCAAAAGTTCCCATGCATGGTCATAAAACCAAAAGTAGAAGACAACTTCATCTCCGGCCATCAATTTTTTTTTATCAAGATACTGGGACCATGGGTCAGCAATTGATGGCAGACCATCGTGGATGGTGACCTGCCATTGGGTGCATTTTCCTAGGCCCCGTTGAAGTGTAATATATTTTTTGGAACCATATACAAATCTGGAAGCCGCTACTGGAAGAAACTGTATCAACACCGAAAAGAATGGTCACACAATTTAAACTATTTTTTTTTATTTCCCTTCATTTCTCACACTGCAAAAAGATTCTCCACTTCCCTTCCTATTTCCATTTTTTTCATTTTCCGTCGTTTCTTCCTGTCGTGCATTAATTGTGGCAAAGTTATCTTCGCACCAAATACACACATTTCTTTTTTTTTTCATTCCCGTCATTTCTACCAGCTGTGCATTAATTGTGGCACAATTATCGACGCATCATGCCGATGCATGGGCTGGTACTCCAATTTGAGTATTGGAAAGCTGGAATAGTTAATGATGAGCTACATGTAGGTAATAAAGTTTGGTTTTAAGGTAACATGTAAATATTATATATTGTTTGATATTGTTAGGAATAAAAGAAAGGATGAACAATTAAAATATGTGAATCAAACAATGACATGATTGGATAATATGAACCTCACTAAGTCATGAAACATCAAAACACTAAGTCATGAAACACCAAGATGCAGAAAAAATATGAGAAAAATATAAGTGAACAAAATAAGTTCATAATTAATCAAAGCAAATCATAAACTATTTAGTCAAAACTAAAAAGAAACCAAAAAAATGTTTGACACCCAAAATTTAGCTTACAACATTAATAAAAATATGAGAAGATGGCACATAAAAGAGCCTTTGGGATGTACATGTCCAAAATCAGATATTAGTAGTGTTAGCCCGTGCCTCCAAAGTGTTGATTGCATTTTTTTTGTCTCCTTTTTTATTAAATCCCCTCCACCATAAATTAAAGAAAGCAATTCTTGGTGCTTGAAGTAAACATTTAGATTCCTTAAATGTTTTTTTATTATTTATAAATCACCTTTCTAATACTCTCCCGTACACTTGTGCAAATGTTCACGGGAAAGACACACCTAATACATTAATCTTTCTCTCTCCTTTACTTCATTGAGCTTCTGGCATCCACGAGTAAAATAAGCTTAAGTGTTTTTTTTTTTCATTATTACTATCCTCGTTGATAATAACGTAATATGAGGATTGTTCATGATCTTTTAAACTATTAAGTTTGAAAAAGTGAATGCAACACACTGAAACCTTAACTAATTCTAGGCTTTGATTTACAATTCTTTTTTTTTTCAATATCATCGGCTTTCGTATTTAATCAGTAGACAATATATACTTAACATATTTTTTCACCTACTTTTTTTCCCGGGAGAAGTGATCAAATTTATTGAATAAATAATATTACCCATAAAAAATAAAATAAAAATATAATTTATATTTAGTTAAAGCATAGATGTTTTGTAAAACTTAAAACTATTCCTCAAAATCTGAAATATTATGTGAGAATATGTAACATTATCTTACAGTGTCAATATTATAATAAACTCTTGGGTTAAAAATTAAAATCTTTACATCTCATACTATCTAGAAATAACTATAAATTAAAATAGGAAAAAAATAAAATGTGATAAACAAAATACTCTTCAGTATATGTGTCTCATTCATAAATCGGGTTGAGAAACCAAACTATACAACACATAAATAAAAATATTCAGTTGTGCATAACATATTGCATATATCATAATGGTGTAGCAGGTGAACACATAAAATGAGCTTCATGTAAGCATGTCTGACCATTAGTCATCCCCTACTTTCTGATCCATAAGCTCCCATAGAAAATACAGTGGCCGTGTATTTTACATCAAATAGCAACTGGTCCAATCAAAATAATATATTTGTCCTTTACATAATAAAAATAACATAGAACACCTTCTATTGCAATTATGGGAGTGTAAAATGACGCCTAACTCATCATATTTTGGATCAAACTTTTCCCCATTACAAAGTCTAGGATCTCAGCCAAGATATCCTGCACATAAAGAAGTTCTTAGAATAACATGCAACTAAAATGTATGAAATTAGGGCGAGAACAAAAAGTAATGGATGATACTTAGCGGAGACTTTGAATTGTCTATCAAAATGTGTTTTGCAATAAATGGATCGAATACTATTAGAAAGGACTATAGGATAACCAAGAACAAAACTCAGCAAGAAACACAACGAACTCAATTTTGTTTATGAATTGATAAAAAAAAAAGCACTAGGTACCATAAAAATATATCAACTTCGTGAAAATGTCTTTGATCACATGGGTACAATAAAAATGACTTCAAGAAGACATTTTTATGGTATCTACTTCTAGGTCCATATATTTTATTTATGACATTCAAATGCTTTTTGCTGGAACCCTACGATTGATTTATGTAAATTTAGATTATTATTATAATCTAAATTGGTATTTTGATTTGAAAGGCCTGAGTCTAGCCTACCCAAAGTCTTTGATAGGCCTTTTAAAATACCAATTTAGATAATAATAATAATAATTAAACAAAAAAAAAGTACTGGGTAGCATTACCCACACATCCTTACTCCATAGTTGCCGTTCTGCAAATTGCTCACAACATCTAGACAGAACAAACGAAATATATAATAGATATTAGCATTCAGAAGGGAAAGTATTAACTTTGATGACAATGATTTAACAAAATACCACAAAAATCAGATACCATAAAAATGGAGATACCATAAAAATATAGCAACTATGTCTTGAAAATGTCTTCAGCATTGCCGTTGTCACTTTAGTAGCAAAAATAAATTAGCAACAACTCTTGCAGCAAAGATGAAAGAAGATAATTTTATAAAAAAGGGAAAAAAATACAAAAATGACGCCTTTATTCTTTAGCACATTCAACACCGTCGTTAGCCTGTCCCAAAAATCAAACAACACAAAATCATACCACAAAAATTAGACAAAAAAAAGGGAAAAAAATAGATAAAAATGGAACCATTATTCATCAACACTGTGCTGTGAATCATATTGTTGCAAAAAATCAGCAACAACTCTTGTAGCAAAAATGACAGAAGATCATTTAAAAAAATGAAAAAGAATAGAAGAGAAACAAAAAGAAATCAGCAACAACTCTTGTAGCAAAAATGACAGAAGATAATTTTTTTAAAAAAGGAAATTAAGAAAAAAGGAAAAAAATGACACCTTTATTCTCCAACACCTTCAGCACTGTCGTTAGCTTGTCCCAAAAATCAAACCACAAAATCATACCACAAAAAAATGGGAAAAACCCTTTATTCTTCAACACCGCCATGTGAATCATATTGTTACAAAAAATCAACAACAACTCTTATAGCAAAAATGGCAGAAGATCATTTTTTTATATAAAAAAAGCGAAAAAGAACAAAAGAGAAACAATAAGAAATCAACAACAACTCTCGCAAAAGTGGCAGAAGATAATTTTCTTGAAAAAAACGAAAAAGAACACAACAGTAACCTCGAGTCTTTTTAAAAAACAAAAAAGAACAGAGCAGTAACCTCTAGTCCTATTGTTGCAACCCTTGCATGGGCAAAGCGCCGTAACCTTCAGCACCCCGCTGTTATCCTGTTCCAAAAATCAGACCACAAAAAATTAGACAAAAAAGGGGAAAAATAGATAAAAATGGAACCTTTATTCTTCAATAGCCTGTCCCAATCCTTGCATGGGCAAAGCGCCGTAATCTTCAGCACCATTGTTAGACTGTCCCAAAAATCAAACCACAAAAAATTAGACAAAAAAAACAAGAAAAAAAATAGAATATTGATGGGAAACAGAATATGGACGAACGCAAAAGAATAAAGGAGGAGAAACAAAAGCGGAGAAGTTGAGGAAGAGAAAGAAAGGGGAATTGAATATTGACAGAGAAGAAAAGAGGAGAAGTTGAGGAAGAGAAAGAGGGGGAAAGAGAATATGGATGGACGCAAAAGAAATGGAGGAGAGAGAAAAAAAGTTCTGGAATTAAGGAGAATTAAATGGTGCGGTGAAATCCGACAATTAGAAAGCGACACGCGTGATTTGGTGATAGTGGAAAAAAACTTCAGCATGTGAGGAGGCGTATGGGCACTGAACAAAATAAAAAAATTAATTAATAAAATAAGAAAATGACATTGCGATAGCTGACAACAGAGACTTTTTTGTATAAGAGCAACAAAAAAAAATTTGGGCGGGAAGACACGTGGCACTCCGTGGTGACAGGAGTTTTGTTTATATAAAAGATAGTGATAGTGATGATTCAATTAATTAAAAAAATAATGAATCATCAAACATAATCAATTCATAATCACATCATAATTATGAGTTTACCTCTCAAGGTAAAGCTCTCCTTCTCAAGCTCAATTGACCAATATTTCACATATATAAATATATATAATAATAAGTTTCACTTGAAGTTTTTTTAGTCATTTATAAAAATTTAGACTCTATAATAGCCATTGATTAGATATACAATAAATTTACTTGAAACTTTTACAACCATTAATAATAATAATAATAATGATGATGATGATGATGATGATGATGATAATAATAATAATAATAATAATAATAATGATAATAATGATGATGATGATAATAAAGATGATGATGATGATGCTGATCATTTATGAATGAACATACCTACTTGTATTAAAAATGAAAATGAAATTACAATCCTTATCGATAAATAAATTTAAAATAATCTTTTAAAATTAACCTTTTTATTCTTATTGAGTATCTATTCTCAAATTTATGTTTTTTAAATTAGTTATTTTAAAATATATTTTTAAAAAATATATTAATTAAAAGTAACACTTCTATAAATATAATGCTAAATTTGAAAGAATCTACAATTTTATATTCAAGGTAATAGTAGGTTCTTCAACTAAAAGTGTGTTTCATAATATATTTCTCTCTCTCTCTCAATATCTATCTATCTATCTATCTTTCTCTCTCTCTCTATATATATATATTGAAAAAAAGACAATTAAATTTATGTTAAAGTCTCACAGGTATTTTTTTTGGAAAATTATATTAAATAGTAAATAATTTAAAAGAATTAATTAAAATAAATATATAAATAACGTACAAATAATAATATAATTTTTATTTTAAAATAAATAACAACTATATATATTTAATAAATAACACACTACTTCAATAAATTTAAAATAATCTAAATTTTTACAAGATATATTGAAAATAATTATTTATAAACATACAAAAATTAAGTAAATGTTAACATAATATCTACAATAGCAAAAACTAACACTCAAATTTAGATAATTATATATTATACATTCCTATTTATTATATTTATATTTTTTAAAAAATTATAATTTCCATATAGGTATTGTATTGCTATTATTATTTGGTGAAAAATCATAATAAATTTCAGTAGACTTGAATTTTTCAGATAAGATTAGTTTAATTCAAATATAATTAACCATTTTTAATGTAATTATATTTAAAATTTTATTAAATATTTTACAAATTAATAATATATATATATATATATTTAAAATAATAAATAAAATATTAAAATATTTTAAACAAACCCGTTAGGTCGATGTTCAACTTTATAATAGTCGTCGAATTTAACTGAATTTAATGTTTTCATATATTTCACTAAGAATTAAGTTGTTGACATTAATGTATCTATTTTTTTAGCAGTTGTTATATATATCTAAAATCTTCTATAAGTAAACTTGAAGATTTTCAAGTCATTAGATCGATAGTTAAACTTTATAATAGCAGTTGAATGTAACTGAATTTAATGTTTTTATATATTTAATAAATAATTAAATGTATGACATTAATGTAATTATACATATAATTTTAATAATTAAATATTAATTTTGATAATATTAATGTTAAGTAGTAATATTTTATTGATGATAAATTTACTTTTAAATTAATAAATAAGGATAAAATTAAATAATAAGCTATCATATATATATATATATATATATATATATACATATAACACATATATTCAAATATTTTTATATATTTATAATAATAATAATAATATACTATGAAATTTTTTTAACGATAATTAGTTTTCAAATAATTTTTTTATATTTTTTATTTAATTAAAATCCTAAATATTTTATAGATATATGAATATATATTATATTAGTACTTATTCTCAAGTTTATTAAAATTTTGAAATTATTGACTATAAAATGTATTATATGAAAAAGTTAATTAAAATTACTAATTTTGTAAATATGCAGTTAAATACAAAAGAATATATTATATTTTATTTTAATTAATAGCTATGATATATATTAAGAAATAAATTATAGTGTATATAATTTTTTATTTTAATTATTAAATATATTATATTTTATCTAATCAATGACTGTTATAAAATTTATTATATAAACTTATATGTGTATACATTAGAAATTTTAGTGTTATATATAACAACGTTAATTATTTTTTAACATAATTGACCTATTAGATTAGTTTGGTAGAGTATCTTGCTAATAACACAAAAGTCACATGTTCTAGATGACTATCAATTTCAAATTATTTCATAAAACATATTTTCAACAATCCGTTAAAAAGGAATGAAGAAAAGAAAAAAGAAGGAACAAATAAGAAGTAAAAAAAAGATAAAATTAGAATTTTTTAAAAATATGTTGGAGGTAAAAGAAATTTGAATAATGTATTCGGTGTCTTTTGTTTCTCATTGGGCTTCAGGCTTTTATATTTATTTTTAGGCTGCTACTTTCTGCACCTGCAAGTTGCTTCCTGCACTGGTTTTGGAATGTTTTTTTTTAGGATTGATCATTTTGGAAGAAAAAAAATGAGACAATTCTAGAATGTAATTTTACATTCGGGATTGGTCATTCTGAAAGCCAAAAAGAAAGTGTTGGAAGCAACAACCTAATTTTTGTATATAGCTTTGCACGAGCATGCCTACGGGAAAGTTGAAAGAAATGGATTTTCAAAGAGTTAATTTTATTTTTTTATTTCTTTTAGTTTGTACTATATTAGTTTTTATTTATTTATATTTAATTAAGTTTGTCTCCTTTAAGGATTAAGTAAATTTAGACCCGTTATTAATTTATTTTATAAAAAAATAATGAAATCATTATTTATATTTAAATATATTTTTTTGGTTACAAAATTTTTAGGTGAATTGGGTTACAAAAATTACAGTAAATATATTTCTTACTTTATAATTGGTATTTTAATGTTGTTTGATTGTAACTTATTACCTATAATAACAGTCAAAATTTTGAAATTTGTTGACCATTATAAAAAGGCAACACGAGTACAATATTACTATCTTCCCATTAAAGGTTGATTATTATCCTTTTCTCTCAACCATAGAACTTTCTACAATTATAATCTTAGTTGAAATGTATAATGACAATTAAACTTTTGACTCATGAGTGAGTGCTATTGTCTACATGCTTTGCATTTATATGTTTCTAAAATTTTGAAACCCTGTGAAAATTTTTAAATAGGCAAGTGGCCTTTTTAAAATAACTTGTAAAATTCAAACAGTATTATGATTAAATTATATCATTGTTTATTCAAAGCATTAATTTTTGGATATTTTATATTAAGAAAGTAAAAAAAGGAAAAAGCTGCTAATGCAACTACTCAGAAGGTCCCAGAAGCTAAAGCTGGTGAGTGTGGGTCTGTGAAGGATTCTCTCTTCATCACTAAAAACCTAAGGAATCTCTTCAACTATCCTATCTTTGACACTTTTGTTTACATTGCCTGTGGACTTCGTCCCTTACATGGTGAACGCTCAACTTTTTCAATTCCTTTCCCTAATTCCCTTATGAGCCAACCACTATAGAACCTTCTTCAAGGTCAGAAGAGAATAGGCTGAACTCTTTGAAGAATCAGGTCAAGAAGATTCGTTCTAACTAGAAGTTGTTGTTCTCCAACATTGACCAACTTCAGAGGACTATGAATGAGTTCTTTGAGAGATTCCTTAACCTTGAGGAGTGAATCTTTGATAAGGCAAGACATGCCTTGATCCTTGAAGTGGACCCTATGCAGCATGAGCCTCCACCATCACCAAGTGCTACCACTATGCATTCATCTTTCTCATCTTCGAGAAACTCATCTCCTAACAAGCATGATTGATCTGCAACCCTTATTCCTGCCTTATTATTTTGCTTGATGACAAAGAGGGAGAAGTTTAGGAGAGATTTAGTAGGGAGGAAATCAGTTTTTGTAGGATCATAATATGTTACTTATTTATATCTTTTGATGTATTTTGTATGATCCTATTATTATTAATAATAAAACTGATCTGATTAAATGATTACTCCTTTTTGTGTTCATTTGTTTCTTTCCTTATGCATTATGTTGTGCTATGCAAGATTAATAATGCATGAATTGAGGGGGAGCTTCTTTTTTGTTAAAAAGAAACAAAATTGATGCACACTCCTAGGGGAGTTAAAAATTGAAAAGCTCATATGTGTATTGTCACACCCTTTAAATTTGCTCCTAAGAATTTGTCATCATCAAAAAATGGGAGATTGTTGAATCCACATCCTTGATTTTAATTATGAAAAACCATAATAAAAAACGTATGATTAAGTGGTTTTAATTAAATTGCAAGAGTAACTAAATTTATATTTAAGTGTCAATAATTAATTAATGATTGATGTTATGGTGTTTTGCTTATGTTTGTAGTGTTTAGTGAGTTTCGATCAGTTTGAGCCTAGAGAAAGATAAGCTTGTGATGGATAGTAAAAGGGGTATGAGTTTAGTATATACTTAGGTGTGGAAGGAAAAAACCTTTCGGCCTTATGTCTCCCTAAAACCCTCTTTTGTGCTGAAATATTTTACCCCAAAACACTTCTCCTTTTCTCCAAGAAACCCACCATTGGAGAAACCTTAAGCTTTGGTGTTGTGCAAAAAGGGAGCTCTTTTTTCCTCCCTTTAGTTTTTGTTGACTGTCCCTTGGTGAAGTAATCTCCCCCTCTTCCTCCCTTTGTTCCATTTTCGTTTTCTCATAAAACATCCATGGGAGCTCATGAAAAAGATTGGGTTTTGGGGTTTTGATTTCGTTTGTGGTTATTTTTGGGTTTGGGGCAATATTGCTGAGATGAACTTGTTGTTGGAGTCAAGAAAAGCTTCTCCCTTGGACCTAAAGTTCATCATTTTCTCCTCCTTCTTCACAAAGCTCTCATTTTGGTTCTATAAAGGTAAGTGAAGCTTAAATTCTTGTTTTGTGATGTGTTTGATGTTTTAAATGCCGAACTTTGGATGTTATAAATTATGTGTTTTTGAAATTATTGAAGCATTGCATGCCATATTGGAAAGCCATTGAGTATTTTTGAAAATTCCCTGAAAATTACAGACCTTAGGCTTAAGGGTGAGGCTTAAACACAAGTTTTTGGGACTTAAGCACGAGGCTTAAATTCAAGTATTTGGGGACTTAAGTGTGAGGCTTAAACACAAGTATTCGGGGGCTTAAGCATAATGTGTCTTTGGGGTTAAGCACAATCATTTTGGAGCTTAAGCACAAAACTTATGTGAGCTTAGTTTTCTATTACATATTTAAATATGATTCTCCAAATGGAACCCGAATGTGATTAACTTGTCTTAGGAACTAATATGAGATATATGAAGTTGATGCCATGCTATGAGTATGCAATTAACTTTGTTTTACTAACTAATATTTGATTATTATGATATGTTATGTTGAATAATTATATGTACACGAGGACTTATAAAATACTAATGTGTTGAAGTGATGATACATATATATGTCTTAATTATTGTAGTAAGGAATGCTCATAATTATGTTAATTGATAATGTCTTGAGTTGTGTTGGTTGATTTCTTGATGATGATATGAACATCGCTAGATGAGGTGAATGTGGTGATGTCTATAGGATGATGATAATTGATAATAATCTTACCTTGTAGCCATCCATGTGTTGGAGGGGTTAGTTATGACCTTTGGGAATATTTTTGTTGAAATGAAAATGGTATACTTGGAAGGGTGAGTTCCACACCAGAACTCTACCTCACTAAAGTGACCTGAGGGTCTCACCTAATAAGGTATCTTCCCAAGTATCATCTCTAGTTTTGACTTTGAATGAAATATTGGAGTGGTGAGAATTACTTCCCTAAAGGTTTAGTGACTTTTTAGTGTATATAGGACTGATTGTTGTTGATGGTGAAACTTGGATACTTGATACCGACCATGAGAGAGATGGTGAGTACGGAGGGCCCTCAACCTAGTGTTTGGTGTAGGCACGTAAGTTGTAGGTGTTTGGTGGGCCCTCAGTCTAGTGTTGGAGGTTTTTGTGGTGGCTAACACCAAATGGGCTATAGAATGGATAGGTGGGCGAACTCCTAGAGAGGTTATGGTTAATGCATACCTTTACCGAGGTAAGCCATTATCCTCCTGTCGCAACCTACCTCACAATGGGACAAAAAAAGAAAATAAGATAAAAAACACGTTTGTCTCCTAAGAAGAAAACGAGTGGAGTCGCCACCAATGTTTATTTAAGGAAACCGTTAGAAAAACCAAAAAGAGATGTGCAAATTTTGAAAAGAAGAGTTTGAGAGTTGTTTATGCATAGAGAATGTATTAGCACCCCATGCACCCATCATAAGGGACGAAAGCCTTTAATCGAGTATGCAAAATGTGACTTCAAAATTATGTATTTTCCCTTTATTATTATTATTATTATTATTATTATTATTATTATTATTATTATTTTGAATCGACAAGGGTGTTGCCCTTGCTCCTACGTATCCCCAGGTGCAATGAGGAAATCAGACTTACACAATTCTTTAAGTTTGAATGTTTGTGTGTTAAATTGATTTTATGTTTTTGAAAGATTTATTTTAATTGCGATCAAAGAGTCGTTAAGGCGTTGGACCTTGAAACAACGTTTTAAATTTTGAAAAGTAGAGAGAATCGTTAAGGCATTGGACCTTGAAATGATCTCAAGTGATATTTGATGAAAATAATTTGGGTTATGAATTGATTTTTTTTTCATTTTTGTTGTGTTTATTGCCTTCTAGTTTCACTAAAAAAAACAATTTTCATGACATTAGTGATCGACTAGAATTAAGCCTTATGAATAAAATGAAATTACCAACGATAAGCGGAGAAGATAAATGCACACATAATATCACCGAGGACTCATAAGGGTATATAGATTACATCAAAATCTTAAGAAAAAGCTAACCGACTGTTGCACAGAGTACAAGGCTAGCAAGAGAAAGGATGTAGGAAACGATCCACGATTCGATTCGATGGCGCCTAAACTTTTCTTTTTTATTCTTCTCTTTCTCCCTGTGTTTTTCCTTATGTTCCTTCAATTCCCAGCCCCCCTAACCTCTTCCCCTGCAAGGCTATTTATAGAAAAAGCCATTTGGGGCAGGGGAAGCTCACCTAGGCGAGCTGGAGCTTGCCCAAGCGAGCTGGTTGCTTAGGCCTTAAGGCATTTCATGGCCCAAGCGAGCCAAATGCTAGCCTGGGAGAGCTTGGGTCCAAAAAAGTACACAAAATGACCCTTTTGCCCCCTTTCCCTTGTATCCTTTTGTTTTCTTGATCAAAATTCGGAGTGATCCCTAGCTTCGCACTATAACCGATGCCAAACACCGTAATTCAACTGGCAATGATCAAAACATCACAGGTGAATGATAAAACATCATACCTGGATGAAATTAGGGTATGACAGTTGCCCCTATTTACTTATCTTTTATTAAAAATAAAAGATAAGCAAAGATAACAACACTAATTTAATTCGAGTGACCCGGCTATTCAATCGGATGCTAGAGAAAACAAAAAAGTGAATCTGAAAAAGCAAAAAACATTGTGGTCCTCTGACATCAAACAGATGACCTTGAAGTCCTACCAAACATAAAATGGAGGACATTGGAGTCCTATAGCATAAGAGTAGAAGACATTTGAAGTTTTTGAAAGCATAGAAACAGAGGACGTTGAGTCCTATGATAGATAAAGACAAGGACATTGAGTCCTATAAAGATGAGGACATTGAGTCCTATGAAAGTGAAAAAACATAGAACAAAAGACATTGAAGTCTTTGAAAGTGTAAAAGACCAAAGACATTGAAATATTTGAAAGCACAAAAAAGAAGACATTGAAGTCTTGGAAAGCATAAAAGACAACAGACGTTGAAGTCTTGCAAATGTAAAAGACAAAAGACCTTGAAGTCTTCGAAAATATAAAAGACAAAAGACATTGAAGTCTTTGAAAGTGTAAAAGACAAAAGACATTGGAGTCTTTGAAAAATGTAAAAGACAAAAGACATTGAAGTCTTTGAAAGCGTAAAAGACTGAAGACATTGAAATCTTTGAAAAATGTAAAAGATAGAAGACATTGAAGTCTTGTAAATGTAAAAGACTGAAGACATTGAAGTCTTTGAAAGCGTAAAAGACTAAAGACATTGATGTCTTTGAAAGCGTAAAAGACATAAGACATTGAAGTCTTTTGAAAGCGTAAAAGATAAAAGACATTGAAGTCTTTGAAAAGCATAAAAGTAGAAGACATTGAAGTCTTGTGAAACAAAAAGATAGAGGATGTTGAGTCCTATGAAAGCATAAAGACAGAGGATCTTGAGTCCTATGGAAACATAAAGACAAGGACGTTGAGTCCTATGGAAACATAAAGACCGAGGACGTTGAGTCCTATGAAAGATAAAGGCGAGAACTCGAGTCCTATGAAAGATAAAGGTGATGACTTTGAGTCCTATGGAAACATAATGGTGAGGACTTTGAGTCCTATGAAAGATAAAGGTGAGGACTTTGAGTCCTATGAAAGATAAAGGCGAGGACTTTGATTCCTATGAAAGGCAAGAACTTTGAGTCCTATGAAAGATAAAGGCGAGGACTTTGAGTCCTATGAAAGATAAAGGAGAAGACTTTGAGTCCTATGAAAGATAAAGGCGAGGACTTTGAGTCCTATGAAAACATAAAGGCGAGGACATCGAGTCTATGAAAGCATAAAGACAAAGGACTTTGAGTCCTATGGAAACATAAAGGCAGAGGACGTTGAGTCCTATGAAGCATAAAGGCGAGGATGTTGAGTCCTATGCAAGCATAAAGACAGAGGACTTTGAGTCCTATGAAAACATAAAGGTAAGGACATTGAGTCCTATGAAAGCATAAAGACAGAGGACTTTGAGTCCTATGGAAACATAAAAGCGAGGACGTTGAGTCCTATGAAACAAAAAATAGGGACATTGAGTCCTATGAAACATGCCAATAGGTACTAGTACCCAAGGGCTCAACCTTATAAAAAAGCAAGAGGTTGACTCTTTGAAAGGGCCTCTCATCCTAAAGTGATGCCAAAGGTCTATCCATCCCGTTGAAACTCGATAACATGGGTTGATCCCGAAAGAATTTATATAACGAAGGCTACCCTTGTATTCGAATGGAATCCTAAGGAGTTTTGCATGAGCGACTAACATCAAGTGTATCCCACTATCACAATTGTCTTTGGGCCTCTTTCACGAGCTCCTGGTCGAATAGGTTTGCTTCTCAAATGTGCAAGTGAAAACCTTGAGGTTTTTTTTTACAATCACGAGCGTGTGCGGGTTCTATTCCAAAATCAAAAGCAAAATTAGTCATTCCTTGATCCACATGGACTTTATTGGGCTTGTAACGCGGCCAGGGGTAAGAAGGCTATGAAAGAAAGGATCAGAGAGGCTCAAAGAGTGTTTAAGGGTTATATTGAGTAAGAACCTCGAGAGCCTTGCTTGTACTTTCATTCCTTTCAGCCTTTGGCCAGGTCTTATCTTGCTCAATACATTAATCATCCTTGCACTTTTGTGTTTTTTTTTTCTTTTTCGTGAATTTTAGAGAATTTTGTCTCCTTTGCTTGGCTAGCCTTTGGCGAATTTGATTTTTTTCTTTTATGATCATTTGGACCTAACCTATAATTTAGTAGACTTTATGCATGTATTGCTTGCATTGTTCCCTCTGCCAATTTAGCAGTGGTTCTTACTTTGGGTTCATTTTTTTAAGAAAATAATTGCATTTGGCTCATAACAGGTAGCAAGGGATAAATTAGAGTTTAGGAAAAGAAACATGGCCATGTGTCATTTCAAATCTTGACTAGACTTTTACAGTTTGGATTTTGGGACAAAACCTTTGATGAACACGCCCCTGATTGTTTTTCCTAACTTTTGCTTGGGCCACCCTTTCGGGTTTTCAACCTATCGGGTGAGGACTTCTAGTCTGTCCCTAGGTTCACTTGAAGCTCATGCATGGTGTCTGTCATTGCCTCAGTGTATGGTTCAGAGGTATATTACCTTGTAGCAAGAAGAAAAGAAAGAAACTGTGCAGGTTCTCGAAAAAGAATTTTCAAGGACAAGAAATATTTAAAAGATTTTCAATTGATAGATTAAGTCAAATGACTCTTGTTCTTCAACACTCATTTTTTTTTCTCGAGAAGGAAAACTTCTAAGAATGATAAGATGAGGTCACATGAATCTCTGTACTTCTTATTTTGATTTGGAAACACAATCAATCAAATGTTTATTCAACTTTACTCGTCGCTTACGACACCCCCACCAAACGTGTAGAACGTGCAATTTTTGATCGGGTGGACTTCAAGATCAACTCAGGAGTGCAAGTCACTTGAGCAAACAAACCAACAACGTAGCTTAAAATTCCAGTGAAAGTAAAAATAAATAAGCAAAGATGTAATTGTGAGAGAATGAGAGGCAACAACATCAAATTCATCCATATTATTAACATTGTGACTATTGTTTACAATAATAGCATAAACCTAAAAATTCTAATGAGTCATTGGAAACATCTAACAACAACCTTCAAATTGCCCCAAGCATCATGCATAGTATTGCTTGACGACATCAAAATTCACAAGCGATTCTCCTCCTCAAATCTCAGCCAGCATGCATCGATCAGACTTTGCACCTTATGTTTCAGGGTCATACAATGCTCAATGGAATGCCCCAGAACTCCCCCATGATAAACACATGTCACATTGGAGTTGTATCCTTTGGGAAATGGAGGTTGTGGAATCTTTGCTGGGCTTATGGCTACCATTGCATTATTGAGTAGATAAAGGAGTAAGTCAACATACGAGATTGGAATTGGGGTGAATTCTACAAGCTTCTTTTCTGGAAAGTTCCTTCCCTGGTTGGTGTTTTGATTGGTATTAGGGGTGGTGTTTGGTCTTGGATGTGCAATAGGTGGATTTTGTGGCCGATCTAGGGGTGGCCTTTCTGGATGATTGGGCGTTCTTGGTTGGTAGGGTGGTGAGTAATGGGAAGGACTGATATTGGCTGAGTATTGATATTGTTGGGGAGGATATTAGTACATAGGATTTAAAAGGGCTAGTGGGAAATTTGGCCATGTAGGAACGATAGTCACAACATGGGTTTCTCCCTCTTTCTTATTCCCTCCACTCATCCTAGGTCTTCTATTACTAGAACTCACAGTAGCAGCATAATCAAATTTCCCTCTTCTCAGACCCACTTCGATCCTCTCGCCAGCAAACACTAAATCTGCAAAACTTGAAGGCATGTAACCTATCATATTCTCATAGTAAAACACCAGCAAGGTGTCCACTATCATTGTTATCATTTTTCTCTCCATCATTGGGGGCACTACTTAAGCTACCAGATCTCTCCACCTTTGAGCGTATTCTTTGAAAGATTCATTGTCTTTCTTCTACATATTTTGTAGTTGCATTCTATCTGGAGCCATATCAGAGTTATACTGATACTGCCTAATGAAAACAACCATTAGGTCCTTCCAAGAATGGACCTGGGGAGGTTCCAGGTTAGTATACCAGGTAATAGCTGCCCCAACGAGACTCTCCTGGAAGAAATGCATCAACAACTTTTCATCTTTCGCATATGCCCATATCTTCCTACAATACATTTTCAGGTGATTCTTTGGGAAAGTGGTTCCCTTGTACTTATCATAATTTGGAACCTTGAACTTTGGAGGAATAACCACGTTGGGTACCAAGCAAAACTCTGCCATGTCAGCAAAGGCATAATTTCCTCCTCCTTTAATGACGCGTAGCCTTTCCTCCATATGTTCAATCCTTTCCTTCTCAAGTACTATGGAAGGCCTCTCTCCCCTTACAAAATGCAAAGGTTGTGATAATGAGCGACATTGAGATATTTTGAGAGTGTTCAGCACAGGGATGCCAGAAAATGTCTGCCCTTTAGTCGTATATCCTGGATAAACCTTGAACCCGACCAGAGTGTGGTCTTGGGGAACTTCATGTGTTTCCCCCATGGGTTGAAAGACATTAGCATGATCAGATTGAGGTCGTTGATTCTCAATTAGTACGGGTGCAGAATTGCTGACATTCTCACCAAAAGCGTATACAATAGTGGGCGATGTATAATTAGGAGGCAATCCATATGGTGGGAAGGAATGCTTGCTACCTGAACATGATGAGGCCCACATGCATTTTCCACTACCTCGCCACCTTGGTCTACTACATCCGAGTCTGGACGACCCACTCGATTGAAACCGGACGGGTGAATCGGGTCCACCTCAGTAGCAGTGCTTGCAACACCAACTGTAGCAGTGTTAACCTCCATCATCTTCCTCATGCTCATCATTGCTTCCATCATCATTGTCATCTGTTCCTTCATGGCCTCCATATCGGCCTTCATTTGTTCCTGTACTTCTTCGATTTCACTCATTATTCTGGCCTTGGCATACGTCTGGTAAGGGTGTTGAAAGGGCAATCTTTCTCTTTGGTTACAATGATTACGATTCTGATTTCAAGGAAAGAATGCAAAGAGCAATGCAACCAACGTGGAAAGACAAACAAGCATGAATGCATGTGAATGATACGTTGCTGAAGTATTGCGAATTTTACACAGGACATTCAGTAGAACATAGGGTCGAATCAACTTTAATTTTCATTAAATCTCGTTAGAGTCAAAGTGCAACTGGAAATAAAACATAGACAGATCAACGGTTCCTAATTTTGTAAGTTATTAGCTCAATCATGTGTTGGCAGTAGTCAAAGAAGCTATGTAAATTTGACCCATTTTCTACCCCAACTTTCACAAGCTGGTCACTTCCATACTTTGACATTGACTTGATAAAATTATTTTCTTAATAGACTGTGCTTGGTTCGACCCTATGTTCCCAAGAATAGAAATTTTGATCGCCAATATTTCAATAACCTATCATAGAGGAGATATGATGAATGATCAGGGCATAGTTATGCTATGCATGACAGATGTATTTATCAAACCGCCACAAGACTCCCGAAAGACCACCCTTTCTTGTTAAAAGTGCATTGGCCACCCTTTCTTGCTAAGAACAATTCCCTCTCGGGTTGGAATTGCGCTTAGCACGCCTTTCACGCTTTGCGAGACATCAAAAGTTGTTATTTTCATAACCCCAACTATCAGACAGTGGAGAGTTGTCTTAGGAACCTCCAGTCAAAATTTGAAGATGATCCAACAGTTAACGAATCCGGGATTGCAAGTTTACTGAAATAGGTTTAGGTAAAATTTGAAATCTCATAATTTCAACTTAGCTCAACAAAACTCCACATAACTCAACATCCACATCAAGAAATTCACACATAACTAATTCAAGCCATACCTCAACTCATTCAAGTCAACCTTATAGTCAAATAACACGATAAATACAATTAAACATTGATTTATAATTAATAATATTTTAGGGTGTTACAACTCCCCCACCCTTTTAGAAATTTTGTCCTCGAAATTTACCAGACTCAAACAAGGATGGATAGGTTGTTCGCATCTGACTCTCTAATTCCCATGTGGCATCTTCTCCTGATGCACCTCCGTAGATCACCTTGACCAATGATATCTCCTTCCCTCTTAGGTGCTTTGTTCGTCTATCCTTGATCCTCAAAGGCAATGTTTCATATGTCAAGTTCTCCTTCACTTGTACGTCATCCAATTCGATCACATGAGATGGATCATGGATATACCTATGGAGTTGAGACACATGAAAGACATTGTGAAGATTAGAAAGAGACAGGGGTTGTAATTCGGTATGCCACAGGACTGAATCTTTTAAGAATTTGGAAAGGATCGATAAAGTGAGGTGTGAGTTTTCGAGATTTCAATGCTCGACCAACCCCAGTCCACGAGAGACTCTCAAGAATACATGATCACCAACCTCAAATTCCAGGTCTTTCCTCCTCTTGTCCTGATAACTTTTCTGCCTACTCTGAGCAGTTCTCATCCTTTCTTGGATCAACTTGACCTTCTCGGTGGTTTGTTGCACCACTTCAGGTCCTAAGGTGATGTCTTCTCCGGGCTCTAGCCAACATAGGGGTGTCCAACACTTTCTACCATACAAAGCTTCATAGGGAGCCATGCTAATGGTAGAGTGAAAGTTATTGTTATAAGTGAACTCTATCAACGACAAAAAACTCTCCCAACTCCCCTTTTGCTCTAAGACACATGCCCTCAAAAGGTCCTCCAGCGACTGAATGGTCCGTTCAGTTTGGCCATCAGTCTGAGGATGGTAGGCTGAATTAGTCTAAGCTTGGTTCCAATGCTCTATTTAGGCTCTCCCAAAATCTAGAGGTAAACCTAGGATCTCAATCAGACACTATGCTAGATGGCACACCATGTAATCTGACAATCTTGCTAATATACAGGGAGGTCAACTTCTCCAAGGAAAATCTGATATTAATGGGAATAAAGTGAGCAGACTTGGTTAGTCTGTCAACTGTGGAAGCAATGCCTTCCAAGGTTATTTTGATGATTCCAAAGATTCAAGAATGAAGTTTTCAAGAATCAAGATTCAAGAATAATCAAGACCAAGATTCAAGACTCAAGACTCAAGATTCAAGAATCAAGAGAAGAATCAATCAAGATAAGTATTAAAAAAGTTTTTCAAAACATTGAGTAGCACAAGAAGTTTTCACAAAATCATTACCAAAGAGTTTTACTCTCTGGTAATTGATTAACAAAATGTAGTAATCGATTACCAGTATTTTTAAAACGTTAAAATTTTCAAAATTAAAAATGAAGAGTCACATCTGTTGATGTGTAATCGATTACACCTTATGGTAATCGATTACCAGTGACTATTTTCAAAAAATACATTTCCAAAAGTCACAATTCTTCAAGTGACTTGTTTATGAAGATTCTTTCAAAAGTCACAACTTTTCTAAGTGACTAGTTTTAAAAGAAATTGCCAAGAGTCACAAACTTTGACTTGAGTCATTAAGAAATTATAAATATGTGACCATGACATGTATTTTGATAACAATCAAGAAATCCTTCTTTCAATCTTCTCTCTCAACATCATTCAACTCTTTCAAAAAATTTTTTTTATTCATCTTCTCTTCATCTTTCTAAAAGTTTTTGTTCAAAACTTTTTCTTTCAAGAAAATTTCTTTGATAAAAAACTTATGCCATTCATCTTTTTCATTCTCTTCTCCCTTTGCCAAAAAGAATTCAACAAGGACTAATCGCCTGAATTGTTTTTGTGTCTCTCTTCTCCCTTTTCCAAAAGAACAAAGGACTAATCGCCTGAATTCTTTTGTGTCTCCCTTCTCCCTTTTCAAAGAATTCAAAAGGACACAGTCTGAGAATTCTTGTGATTCTTCCCTTTCCCTTAAACAAAAGATTTCAAAGGACTAACCGCCTGAGATATCTTTTGTTTCCCCTTACAAAGATTCAAAGGACTAACTGCCTAAGATTTCTTTGTCTTAATACATTGGAGGGTACATCCTTTGTGGTACAAGTAGAGGGTACATCTACTTGGGTTGTTGTAACTGAGAACAAGAGAGGGTACATCTCTTGTGGATCAGTTCAAGTGGAGGGTACATCCACTTGGTTGTTCAAAGAGAACAAGGGAGGGTACATCCCTTGTGGATCTTTGCTTGTAAAGGTTTTTACAAGGTTGAAAGAAATCCCTAGGATTGTAGGTTGCTTGGGGACTGGATGTAGGCACGGGTTGTTGTCGAACCAGTATAAATTCTTGTGTTTGTCTTCTTCTTCCCTACACTATTTAATTTCCGTTGTGCACTTTAATTATCGCTTTTACTTTTGGTTAAGTTTCTATTTCTGTTCTTTACTTTCTTAACATTATAGTAAAATCCTAATTGAATCTAGTAACATTAAGAAGGATATATTTTTAATTAGTAAAGGTTCATTAATAATTAATTTAACCCCCCTTCTTAATTATTCCGAGGCCACTTGATCCAACATCAACAATGACTTAGATAGAATCTAAACCTCTGGGGGTCCTAGGTAGTCCTACAACAAAATCCATGGACATATTGTCCCACTTCTACTAGGGTATCTCCAGGGGTTGTAACTTCCTTGAAGGTCTCTGATGTTCTATCTTAGCCTTCTGATAGACTAAGCATGCATACGCAAACTCACTAACCTCTCTCTTCATGTTTGGCCACCAAAACATCATCTTCAAATCCTGATACATCTTGGTAGCACTAGGATGGATGCTCAGGTTACTCCTATGTCCTTCCTCCAAGATCATCTTCCTAAGTTCAGGCACATTAGGAACACAAATCCTATCTTGAAGTCGCAAGGCTCTATTCGATCCAACATTGAAACTATTATCTCTTCCTAACTCTATAGCTTCTAACTGAGTCTTTATAAAAGGATCAGTCTTCTAGCCCTCCCTGATATCTCCTAGTAACTCACTAGTGATCCTCAAAGTTCCTAATCTCACATTATTAGGGGTAACCTCACATGCAAGGCTAAGGTTTCTAAATTGTTCTAGGAGATCCATCTCTTTGACCATCAAGGCAGATATATGTAAGGATTTCCTATTTATGGCGTCAACCACTACATTGGCTTTGCCAGGATGGTACCTAAGCTCAAAATCATAATCTTTAAGAAACTCTAGCAATCTCCTTTGATGTGTAAAAACAAGTAGAGAACACGTTGGTCTTCCTAATAGGTGCCTGATGCTAAAAAGATATTCTCTATCTAACAATGTTTATGTGTTCTTATGGTGTCTCCTGAGATACTAAACCCCAATTCCTCTTGATAGTTTAGCCTAATCCTGATCAAGCATCATCCGCAGATTCTTCTTGTAAGACTAAACTCAATCAGGACCACATTAAGACACACATACTAAACTAACTTATCACACCCTGATTCCTCATGAAAGCACGACAACTCAGCCTTGCACTATTAAGGACTTTAGAGTCATACTAGTTTCCATTTTTGAATGACCCTAACAAAGCATGCATCTACGTGATCAAGGTAAAGGCATACTAGAATGAAAAACAGATAGCACAGAGAACATATAAAGCATCATTAAATAGATAGAAATATATTTACATCAGGTACCTACAGGGAAGATCCAATAGAGGATTTAGCATTCCATACCAGGAAGCCTTCTTAACAACAAAGAGAAGGACAAGATGAAAGATTGCAAAAATACAAGTGGTGAGGATGTCTCCTTCACCTCTAGGATCTCACAATCACTCAAAAACTCATCTCAAGCTCTCAAATCGGCTCCTGCTTCAAGCTCTGGTCTCTGCAGATCTTCACACAATAAAGTCTCTCAAAACTCTCTGGAACTTGGACCTTTCTTACTCTAGAAACCCTAGACATGAAAAGCTCTGAATCCCAGTCCAAACTCTCTTCACAAAATCTGATTTCAGGCTTAAATAGGTGGCCTTGTTCGTGCTCGTGCGCTTAGCGCACGTATGGACCGCTTAGCGCACGTTAGTGATTTTTGGCTTAGCGCACCTTTCTCGCTTAGCGGATGAACTGAAGTGGTGCACTTAGAGAGATGAAGCGGTGCGCTTAGCGAACCTGTATAGCTCATCTTCTTCTGGATTCTTCCTCACGCTTAGCCTAGAAGTGTTGCACTTAGTGGATGCTCGCTAAGCCAACAGATTGGCTTAGCGAGAAGGTGAAAACAACCTTTTTCCAAAGCTTTCCTAATTAACCTGAAATTGAGAGAAAATGATTATTAAACACACAAAATGAAAATACTAAGTATTTATTACCTATACTTAACAGAAAATACTTATAACATTACAAAATAACCATAAATTGGAAGAGTTTGAAACAACTTATACAAGTTTTATACACAAAAGTTAGTCATTTTCACCGACTAACAACTCCCCCAAATTTACAGTTTTTCTTGTCCTCAAGCAAGAAGAGAACAACTCACTTGTCCTCAAGTGACAATGACATGCAGTGACTATGTACAAAGGTGTATGCTACAAAGTTACTGATTGCATGATAAGAGAATGGAGTAAAATGCCCCCATCACTTGTGTTTCACAAGGTATGAAGTTATCCAAAGAGAAGAATAAAATGTAACCTGAACAGATAGATGAAGTTAGGCATAAGACAGATATCAAGGAAAGTAGCTTAAACCACAGGCTCACGGCTACTGTTTCACTCAAGCACAAGTGTTTAAGCTATTCATTAATAACAACTAGCAAGAGGTCCAATCTTTGAATTTCATCTCATACCATAAAGTCAAAAATGTATAAACAGAATCAGAAGGACTTTCTCAGGTTTGTAGTGAGGCTTGGCTACAAAAATTCATTGGTTTTTCTAGGATTCAAAGGCTTAGATTCTAAGAGAGCACAAATCCTTGACTTATCCCAATGGTCTTGTATTATACAAGTAGCTTTCTCACTATCTTTTCCTCTTAAGTTGCTTTTGACCTTATTGTAACAACACAATTTTTTTTAACATACAACTTATTTGTTGTGTGTGCTGATGCTTAACCTTTTTCTTTTCATTCTAATTGACTTCCCTCCCCCAAATTTAGAGTAAATTTACCTTGAACCATATGCTCTCCTAAAATCTAAACAAGGCATCAGGAGATAATTATTTAAGTTCAGGGTTCAAATTTTTGACAATATCATTCAGGTCAAAAAGGGAGGAAAGGATGCAATTATCATTCAAGGTAAGCTGTTTGGTCAAAAGAGCTTGTGTATGTACAATCATGGCCTTCATCATGTCCTCATTTATACATTTCATTCTAAAATTCATAGATTTATGCAAAGATTATCACTCACAGCTAGTCGTTCACTCACAGAGTAAGGTCACACTTTCACCGGTTTTGGTTCAAGCTTTTCTTTCTCAATCAATCTGTCTACTGACTAACAATTCTAATTGCAAGTTCACATTCTTGTTCTTTCTTTGTCTAACATACACATTTGCTCAAACTCATGAAAGGAAACACAAACTCCATCATAATCATGCACTCAATTCAAAATGAAAACATACATCCATTTTTCACAAAAAGATAAAAGTGTTTCATTGCTATGTCATAAAAAATAAGTCAAATTGTTCAAAATTTCAGGATGAGCAAACTAATTACCCATAAATAAAACTAGCAGCATATGTAGACATAAAGGAAATACTGTACGAAAACCAAAATTATAATAATAATAAATCAAAAAGCAAAAAGTATCATCAGGAATCAAAATTCCTGTGTGTCCTGTGTCTGACCATCCTCCTCATATGTTAGCTAAAGCACTAGAGTAGTGGGAGGAGAAGTGTCCATAGCTAGAACTGGTGTAGTTGGGTCCTCTGGCATCTGTAGAAGAGGAGTGGAGGGGTCTACTGCAGGCTGAGGTGAGGGTAGGTTTACCACTAGTGCAGAAGGCTCTGAAGTAGCCGCAAGGGATCGCTCAGGAGTTGTAGCAGCTACCTGTCTCACCTGTGTCTCCTCTGCCTCTTCTCCTATATCAAATGGCTCTAGGATGGTGGCCTCAGATGACTTATCCTCCATATGCTGAGGTACCTGGGCTGTGGGACCTTTGTCTTCCTTATGAAGAAAAGGTTGGGTGCTGGGCCAAGCTACCATGTCATTAAACTGCTCTATTGTAGGAATAAAGTCCGGAGGTGCCATAATCTGTAAACTCTGTAGTAAAATGATCTGTCCCTGATGAATGCTTTGGAGCATGGCTTCAAAGCGCTGAGAATTTTTTTGAGCTGGGACAAAAGCGGCTGCTGAAGTGGATGCTGGAGTAGGAGCTGCAGAAGTAAAAGGAAGCTCAGCTGGCCTTGCCCTCGCCCTCCTAGCCCTTCGGATAGAGACTGTTAGATCCTAGGGGTTCCAATAGTTCTTCCTGATGTAGGCCAGGTTAATGACCGGACTCAGGCGCTCGAAGGTAAGGCTGTTAGAGACAACCCCTCTGGATCTGCATAATGCGATTATTAGAGCAGGGAGCCCAAGTCTAGAGGTGTTAGACTGGGCTATAGAGGTCATCTGGCCAGAGATCAGTGCTCCTATGTTCATATCCAAGTGAGAGACTAGGCCAAAGATCAGCTTAGCTCTGTCAATTGTCAAATTATAGGTATGTGATGTGGGGGCCAAGTTGGAGTATGAGAGGACACTCCACACCTGAGCTAGTGTAGTTAGATCCTTCCTGAGAATCTTTCCAGGTTGGCCCTCAGAGTTCAAAATGAACCCTCGGTCAGGTATGCATAAGGCAGCCTCTATCTCTCTGAAGTCTGTAGGCAACCTGCAGTATTTGGAGTAGGCGGGTAGAGTCTCTCCCTCAGCTAATACCACAGGTGTCTCCAGGAATGTGTTGAGACTATTAGCATCAATTTTCACCAAATGACCTCTAACTCTGGACTACTTTGGTGGATGGTCCTCAAAACTGTATAAATTTGCTTAGAACTCTTTTACCAAAGCCAGGTCTATGCTCCCATCGGCTAAATTGGTGAGGCGTTTATGGAAATTACGCCTCTCCAGCTCAGCCTTAAAGTCATCTAGCTCAGTGTGATATAGCTCTACTTTCCTCATAGGTAAAATGTTTCTTCCCAGAACATTATCAGTATATCTGGTCCAAACATCTAATGAAGAGAATCTCCTTGTGTCATACTGAGATGTAGGCCTTGTACCAATGCTCTTTCTCTTTCTAGATGCCATCTGTAGACAGAGGAACCAAACAAATAAGAAGGACACAATTATTCAAATTTTAAAAACTGAAAAATAAAAATGAAAAAGACACTAGCCGCTTAGCGAGACATGGTCCGCTTAGCCGGCCTTTGTAAAAAAAAAAAAACACTATCACTTAGCGGAAGTTACATAATTTTTAGATTATGCAGAATTGGCTTAGCGAGAAAGAGCCCGCTAAGCTGAACATGTGCCGCAAGGATTTGTGCTAAGCTCCTTAAATGCTGCGCTTAGCGGCACCAACTCTTTAAAAATTATACTAAGTGTTGGGAGCTTAGCGAGCGAAGCTCGCTTAGCTCAGAGGATGCCGCAACCAATCGCGCTTGGCCCAGGAAAGCTCGGCTTAGCGCGCGGCCATCAACAAAAAATTGATTTAAGTTACCTGGGCTTAGTGATTCAGCCTCGCTTAGCCACAGGTAGTTCAGGAAGAGGATGAGTGTTCATCCTCAAAAGATGAACTCACTTAGCACGGTAAGCGCGCTTAGCGATTTCTTCAAATAATGCTTACATACAATGAGTATTGATGAACTTGCTTAGCGCAACATGCTTGCTTAGCGAGTTCATCGCGTTTTCCAGAAAACGCAGCTCATTTTCTTGCACTTTTCAAGCCTCTAAAAGGCATATCAGACATGCAACGTGTGCCTTATACTCAATTCAGTATACAAGCGTATATAGCCTTAATCTTAAACTAAATCTAACAAAACATAAAAACCCTAAAAATCTAAAGATACAATTGAAGTCTTCTACTCTAAAGTTAAGACAAGAAAAAGAGAATAAGAATCATGGAACTTGTAGACAAAGGATCAGGCCGATGTTTTGATGATGCCAAAAGATCACATGCGTCTCAAAGCTTTATTCAAGACAAAGCAATTAAAGATATTCAAGATGGATGATCAAGACAGTCTATAGAGTCTTTGAAAGGGTATATTAAATAGGAAAGGAATTCCAATTGAAGTAGCAAAAGGTTTGGCCAAGAATTTTAAGTTAAAAAGTCTTTTACAAGAAATTTACTCTCTGGTAATCGATTACCAGAGGATGTAATCGATTACCAGTGGCCAAAACTGATTTACAAACAACTATTAAAATTTGAATTCAAAATTTGCTCTGTGTAATCGATTACACATATATGGTAATCGATTACCAGCAGTTTATGAACGTTTTAATTCAAATTTTAAAGCTTGTAATCGATTACACATATACTGTAATCGATTACCAGAGCATATTTTCAGAAAATATTCTCAACAATCACATCTTTTTATGTGGTTCTTGAATGGCTATCAAAGGCCTATATATATGTGACTTGAGACACAAATTTGCTAAGAGTTTTTCAGAACAAAAAGGTCTTATCCTCTTATAAAGCAAAATCATTTTATCCTCTTGCAAATTCCTTGGCCAAATTACTTGTGATTCAATAAAGAATTATTTGAGTGCTTAAATTGTTCAATCTATTTCTTTCAAGAGAGATTTCTTTTTTTCTTCTTCTTCATTCTGAAAAGGGATTAAGAGACTGAGGGTCTCTTGTTGTGAAAGAATTCTAAACACAAAGGAAGGGTTGTCCTTGTGTGTTTAGAACTTGTAAAAGGAATTTACAAGATAGTGGAACTCTCAAGCGGGTTGCTTGGGGACTGGATGTAGGCACAAAGGTGTGGCCGAACCAGTATAAATCTGAGTTTGCATTTTCTCTTCCCTTAAACTCCTTTATTTATTATTGTTTTATATTCATATTCAAATTGTTCTATTTGAATCAATATTTAAGAAAGTCATTATTAAGGGAATTTATAACTTGAATAGAAAGTGAGATAGAATTTTTAATTGGGGAAATAAGTTGTAATATCTTAATCCAACCCCCCCCCCCTTCTTAAGATATCTGAGGCCACTTGTCCAACAAGTGGTATCAGAGCTTCATTCTTGTATAAAGTTTAGAAGCTTCAAGAATTATGGCCTCATCAAACTACTTGTTTCTCGAGGGAAATTCTATAAATAGACCTCCTATCTTTAATGGAGTGAGTTACCACTACTGGAAAACCCGCATGCAAATCTTTATAGAGGCAATAGATTTAAATATTTGGGAAGCCATAAAACAAGGACCTTATGTTCCCTCTATAATAGCCGGAAGTGCAACAATAGAAAAACCTAGAGCAGACTGGACTGAGGAAGAAAGAAGATTAGTACAATATAATTTAAAGGCCAAAAATATTATTACATCTGCCCTAGGAATAGATGAATACTTTAGGGTTTCAAATTGTAAAAGTGCTAAGGATATGTGGGATACACTACAAGTAACACATGAAGGCACAACATATGTTAAAAGATATAGGATAAACACTTTAACTCGTGAATATGAACTTTTTAGGATGAATATAAATGAAAGTATACAAGACATGCAAAAGAGATTCACACACATAGTTAATAATCTTGCATCTCTAGGAAAAACTTTTCAAAATGAAGATCTAGTAAATAAAGTTTTAAGATGTCTTAATAGAGAATGGCAACCAAAGGTAACAGCCATCACAAAATCTCAAGATTTGTCTAGTATGTCTCTTGCTACGTTATTTGGAAAATTGCAGGAGCATGAAATGGAATTATTGAGATTAAATCAACATGAAGAAACTGATAAGAAGAAGAAGGGAATCGCTCTTAAAGCCTCATCTGCAATCCAAGAAGACAGTGATAAAGAAGATTCAATTGACTTGGATAATGATGAAGATATTAGTCTTTTTGTAAAAAGATTCAACAAGTTCCTGAGAGTAAGAGGAAATCAAAAGCGACCCAATTTTAAACCTAAAAGAAGGACAGAAACTTCATCCTCTACTTTAAAATGCTTTGAGTGTAATCAACCTGGACATATGAGGGTTGATTGTCCCATCTTCAAGAAAAAGATGGAGAAGTCTGAAAAGAAGAATATCAATGAAAAGAAATTGAAGAAAGCATACATTACATGGGACGAAAACGATATGGAATCTTCTGAAGATTCAGAAAATGAAGAAATAAACCTCTGCTTTATGGCTAAAAGTTATGAAAGTGATGAAGAGGTAACATCTTCAAACAACTTATCTATTTCTTTTGATGAATTGCAAGATGCATTTGCTGATCTGCATAAAGAGTCAATTAAACTTGCAAAGTTAGTTTCATCTTCAAAGAAAACAATTTCAAATTTAGAAAATGAAATTTCAAAATTAAACAAAGAATTAGATCATCTTAGAAATGAAGTCTCAATTTCTAAACCAAATGAAAAAGTTTATATTTCTACTATTTCTGACATGAAAATGTTAGATTCTTGTAGTTGTTGTGAAAAGTATAAAAAAGAAATCAAAGAGTTGAAAAAATCACTTGCAAAATTTTCTTATAGTAAAAATAATTTAGATGTCATACTAGGAAAACAAAGACATGTCTCTAATAAGGCTGGACTAGGATATAAATATGAAAAACAACAAAAATTTCATAAAAACTTCTCTACTTCCACACAAAAATATAATTCTAGTTCTATCACATGTTTTTACTGTGGAAGAAAAGGGCATGGCACATCTACATGCTATTTTAGAAGAAATTGTAACAATATTAAAATGATTTGGGTCTCAAAAGGATCCTTTATTCATACTAACACACAAGGACCCAATAAAGTTTAAGTACCTAAGTCACAACCTTGATTTTGTAGGAACCCTTGAGGAAAAAGTGGTACATAGATAGCAGATGCTCAAAACATATGACGGGAGACACATCAAAATTCACACATATCTCTCCTAAGAAAAGCGGACATGTAACTTATGGTGACAACAACAAAGGTAGAATTCTTGGAGTGGGTAAAATAGGTACAAATTCTTCAACCTCCATTGAAAATGTTCTACTTGTTGAAGGTCTTAAACATAGTTTGCTTAGTGTGAGTCAATTATGTGACAAAGGCTATCTAGTATCATTTGATTCTCAAAAGTGTGTCATTGAACATAAACATGATACGAATATAAAGCATATAGGGTTTAGAGTCAACAATGTTTACATGATAGACTTAAGTCAAAAACTAGATAATAATCAATGTTTTCTTAGTAAAGATGATGATCCATGGTTGTGGCATAAACGGATTGCACATATAAACATGGAACACTTAAATAGATTAATATCAAAAGATTTAGTTGTTGGTTTGCCAAAACTAAGATTTGAAAAAGATAGGCTATGTGATGCATGTCAAAAGGGAAAACAAACTAGAGTTTCTTTCAAATCTAAAAACATTGTTTCAACTACTCAACCCTTACAATTACTTCATATGGATTTGTTTGGTCCTTCCAGAATCATGAGTTTTGGAGGAAGTTACTATGATCTTGTTATAGTTGATGATTATTCTAGATACACATGGACTCTTTTTATCACTCATAAGAATGATGCATTTCAAGCATTTAGAAAACTTGCAAAAATCATTCAAAATAAGAAAAATCTAAAGATTATATCTATTAGGAGTGATCATGGGGGTGAGTTTGAAAATAAAGAATTTGAATTATTTTGTGATAAGCATGGGATTGAGCATAACTTTTCTGCACCAAGAACCCCTCAACAAAATGGTGTTGTTGAAAGGAAAAATAGATCTTTGGAAGAGATTGCTAGAACTTTATTAAATGATACTCCTCTTCCAAAATACTTTTGGGCTGAAGCCGTTAACACTGCATGCTACATTTTAAATAGGGCTTTAATAAGACCCATTTTAAAGAAAACTCCATATGAATTGTTCAATGGCAGAAAACCAAACATCTCACATCTTCATATCTTTGGTTGTAAATGTTTTGTATTGAATAATGGAAAAGATAACTTAGGAAAATTTGATGCTAAGTCAGATGAAGGTATTTTCCTTGGATATTCTTTGCATAGTAAAGCTTATAGAATATATAATAAAAGAACAATGACAATTGAAGAGTCTATACATGTTTCCTTTGATGAGTCTAATGCCATTCTTCCAAGGAAGGATTTTTTAGATGATATTTCAGATTCCTTAGAAGATACACATATTCATGGAAATGACTCTAAAGAAAAAGATGAAGGAAGCAATGAGGATTCTCAAGATAATGGGGCTAGAGGAAATAATGAACTTCCAAGAGAATGGAAAGCCTCAAGAGATCATCCCCTCGACAACATTATTGGTGATATATCAAAAGGGGTAACAACTAGACATCTCTTAAAGATTTATGCAATAATATGGCTTTTGTATCTATGATTGAACCTAAAAATATAAAAGAAGCCATAGTAGATGATAACTGGATCATTGCCATGCAAGAAGAACTGAATCAATTTGAAAGAAACAATGTGTGGAAACTAGTAGAAAAACCTGAAAATTATCCTGTCATAGGAACAAAATGGGTTTTTAGAAATAAATTAGATGAACATGGCATAATTATTAGAAATAAGGCTAGGTTAGTAGCAAAAGGGTATAATCAAGAAGAGGGATAGACTATGAAGAAACATATGCTCCAGTTGCAAGATTAGAAGCCATTAGAATGCTTTTAGCATATGCATCCATAATGAATTTTAGACTTTATCAAATGGATGTTAAAAGTGCTTTCTAAATGGTTTAATTCAAGAAGAAGTATATGTTGAACAACCCCCAGGTTTGAAATCCGGATAAACCAAATCATGTTTATAAATTGCAAAAGGCTCTTTATGGTTTGAAACAAGCCCCTAGGGCGTGGTATGAACGTTTAAGTAATTTTCTTCTAGAAAAAGAATTTTCTAGAGGAAAAGTGGATACCACATTGTTCATAAAGAGAAAGCATAATGATATTTTGTTGGTTCAAATATATGTTGATGATATAATTTTTGGATCTACTAATGATTCATTGTGCAAGGAGTTTTCCCTTGATATGCAAAGTGAATTTGAAATGTCAATGACGGGAGAACTAAAGTACTTCTGGGATTACAAATCAAGCAAACCAAGAAGGTATATTCATCAATCAATCCAAGTACTGCAAGGAATTGATCAAAAGATTTGGGATGGAAAGTGCAAAACACATGGCTACACCGATGAGCACTAGTTGTTACTTAGATAAAGATGAATCTGGTCATCTATAGACATGAAACAATATCGAGGTATGATTGGATCTCTTCTCTATTTATCTGCTAGTAGACCTGATATTATGTTTAGTGTATGGATGTGTGCTAGGTTTCAATCCAACCCCAAACAATCACATTTGAGTGCAGTTAAGAGAATCATGAGATATCTATTAGGTACAATAAATTTAGGATTATGGTATCCTAAGAACTCAACATGTAACTTAATAGGATATTCTGATTCTGACTTTGTCGGATCTAAAACTGATAGAAAAAGCACAAGTGGAACTTGTCAATTCATTGGATCGCTCTTGTCTCATGGCATAGTAAGAAACAAAACAGTGTTGCTTTATCCACTGCTGAAGCGGAATATATTTCTGCCGGCAGTTGTTGTGCACAGATTTATGGATGAAGCAACAATTATCTGACTATGGATCCTTCTTGATCGTATACCTATTAGTGTGATAATACTAGTGCCATAAATCTATCCAAAAACCAGTTCAACACTCTAGAACTAAACATATAGAAATTAGGCACCATTTTCTAAGAGATCATGTCTAAAGGGAGATTGTGTATTAGAGTTTGTTGATACAAAGAATCAACTTGCTGATATCTTCACAAAACCTCTCCCCAAAGAAATTTCTTCTCTATAGAAGAGAATTAGGCTCTTAGATGTTAGTGATTTAGATAAATAAGATGATTGATTGATTATTTTTTATGATTGATTGTTTATATGTTACTTTGTTTGATTTGTTTAATTCTTGTTATTATGATAGATTTATGATTTCTTGTGTTTATGTTGAATGATTGAATTAAGTGCATTAGTAGTGATGATTATATATTAGATGTATTTAGCATAGACATAGATATTTTTAAGAAACTAGCCTAGTTATGCTCTGGTAATCGATTACCATCAGTGTAATCGATTACACAGAACAGCAGCCTGTAATCGATTACAACATCCTGTAATCGATTACCAGAAGGCTTACTCCTGTAATCGATTACCAATCCTTGTAATCGATTACAATCGTCCTCTCTATAAATACTCACGAAATCAGACGCTGCGCAGCCACACTCTCCTCGTTCCTCCATACCTAAACTTCAAATCTTCATATCTCACTCAATTCTTCACCAAATCACGTCCCGTAAAGCCCAATCTTCCTCTTTTCACTCCTCTTTCACTTCCACCGATTAAATCCACAAAAACTTCATCAAATGGCAGAACATCAAGAAGAGAAAGGGATCATCCTCCACCGCTGCTGCTGCCATCGCCGCACGGACCATCTGAGCACCACAACACCTATTCCATCCTTCTTTATCATCTCCAAGATCATCCACTTGTTTTCTTCGATGATCAACGTCTACGGTACCTTTCTCATTTTCTTCTAGATATCTTAGACCCTAAGTACCTAGACTAGATTCTTTAATGATGAAACGTTTGATTGCTATCAAGTGTTTCAAAATTCTGGTCTTGTTGATTTCATGTCATTAAAATTGCCATATTATCCTGAACTTGTAAAGGTCTTCTACTGCAATTTAAAAATTCAGGATGGCATTATTTTCTGAGGTGCATGGTATTCTATGATCATTGATCAGTCATTTTCTTTTCTTTGACTCATTACCCAGTCAAGGTGCACCTTTTGAGGGCACCATTGTTGATGACTGGAAATTTGATTATTCTAGTCATGATGCTCGTCGCATGGTCTGCAATGATCAGCTGAAATGACCGGTAGATTGCTGGCCGGTCATTAACTTTTGATAATCGCATCATGCACTATATCATTGTTAGAATTTTGCTTCCCCGGTCTTCAAATTTAGCACAAGCCTCTGAGGAGGATTTGATTCTTATGTGGGCTTTCTTACCGGTCGTCAGATCGACTGGGCCCATTTGGTTCGGTACCGAATGCATAAGGCATTACGGCCAATGCACCTCTCCTTATCCACATTGATACTCTGTTTTGCGTCATTTTCAAATTCCGCTTGATGATGAACCTTTGTTCAAGTCAAGCGTTCCTTTGCAATTGGTGCTGGTGCAGTGACTTCCTTTGGTACGTAAAGATCGGAATGGTCAATGGCTGAAGAAGGATGCACTCCCTCCTCAAGATGAACGTACTCCTTCACCTCCTCCTCAGCGTGAAGATTCAGCCTCATGAATGAAGTCCTTCCGAATTACGGGTCTTCGTTCTTATGTTGGTGACGTTTGACTCATTGATACACGCTTTGCCGGATGGAATTCGCTCACACAGCTTGAAGAGGATGTGGTTACATTCGTCAGAGTTTGATCTTCCACCACCACCTCCATCTTCTTAGATTTAGTTTTATTATTTTTTTATAAGCCGTGTATTTTGGCTTTAGTTTTAAGTTACATTTTATGCTTACTTGCTTATTTATCTTGGTTTTATTTAGTCTTGATATTTATGTGGTTTTGAATTTGATTTTTGGATTCTGGTTTGATTATTTTGTTTGAGTTTGGTTGGTTTATACTTGATATTTATCTTGTCTACTCATTATTATATCTGTGTTGATTCCAGTCTTTGGCTTTTTGATGTTGCCAAAGGGGGAGAAAAGGGGTGTAGAAAAGCTTAGAAAATTACATTAGAAATCAAGTGATCATAATCCAAAAATAGGGGGGAGTGAACGCATATCATTTGTTGCTTGCTTGATCTTGATTTCAGGATGTATTGTCATCATCAAAAAGGGGGAGATTGTAGAAGCAATGCTTTGATGTTTTGATGATGATCATGATGATATGATGCAAATGGCTTTTCAAGTTTAATTCAAGACAATATTCAAGAATACAAGATCACAACATCAAGATGATCACTAGTATATTAGGAAGGGAATTCCTAATTGAATAGCAAAAGGTTTGGCCAAGAATTTAAGTTAAAAAGTTTTTTCAAAGATTTACTCTCTGGTAATCGATTACCAGAGGATGTAATCGATTACCAGTGGCCAAAATGATTTACAACAGCTATAAAATTTGAATTCAAATTTTAGACTGTGTAATCGATTACACAATATTGGTAATCGATTACCAGCAGTTATAAACGTTTTAATTCAAATTTTAAAAGCTGTAATCGATTACACAATACTGTAATCGATTACCAGAGAGATTTTCAGAAAATATTTCAAGAGTCACATCTTTTCAAATGGTTTTTAATGGCCACCAAGGTCTATATATATGTGACTTGAACACGAATTTGCTCAGAGTTTTTCAGAACAAAAAGGTTTATCCTCTCAAAGAGCAAATCATTTTATCCTCTTAAGAATTCCTTGGCCAATTAATTGCAATTCATTAAGGAATTATTGAGTGCTCAATTGTAAAATCTATCTCTTTCAGAGAGATTTTTCTTCTTCTTCTTCTCATTCTCTAAGGGATTAAGAGACTGAGGGTCTCTTGTTGTAAAGAATTCTAAACACAAAGGAAGGATTGTCCTTGTGTGTTTAGAACTTGTAAAAGGAATTTACAAGATAGTGGAACTCTCAAGCGGGTTGCTTGGGGACTGGACGTAGGCACAAGGGTGTGGCCGAACCAGTATAAATCTGAGTTTGCATTTTCTCTTCCCTTAACTCCTTTATTTATTATTTTTTATATTCATATTCAAATTGTTCTATTTGAATCAATATTTAAGAAAGTCATTATTAAGGGAATTTATAACTTGAATAGAAAGTGAGATAGAATTTTTAATTGGGGAAATAAGTTGTAATATCTTAATTCAACCCCCCTTCTTAAGATATCTGAGGCCACTTATCCAACAGAACTTACTTGGATGGTGTATGGTTGATGCTTCAAAGTTGAAAATGCACAAAGAAAGCACAAATGCAAAATGTGCAAATTTTTGGAGAGAGAGAATGCAGAGACGAGGTTTCCGTAATCTGGCAAATGTGAGTGTAACTACTGTTACACTCACTTAAGCAGTTTTTTGATACTTTCGCTTAGCGGACCGCTGCGCTAAGCGAGCAAGAGAGACGTTTGGTTTCTCAACAAGGCTCGCTTAGTGAACCCGTGCGCTTAGCCGAAGTTTCAAATTCAAAATCATTTTTTTAACAGAAACTCTGCTTAGTGTGAGGGTACGTACGCTTAGCGAGGTCTGCAGATTAGAAAAGTTACAACTCTCGCTAAGCTAGGCGCTGACCAACTTAGCTAAAAGGATGCATCTTAAGTACAGAGGAGCATGCGCTTAGCTGAGAGGGACTCGCTTAGTGCTCATATTGTCGCAATGAATCTCACTTAGCTACCATGACTGGCGCTTAGCGTCATGGACCTCAATTATGGTCGTAAGGAATTGCGCTTGGCAATAATAGGTCACGCTTTGCCACGGATAAGCTGTCGCTTAGCAATTAAGCTGAAGCTTAGTTGAATTCAGATCGAATTTAAGTTAGCTTAGCTCAACCTTGGCCAGCTTAGCGGGCCCAATCAGCCTCAGATGCAAGGGTTGGGCGCTAAGCGCTTGAGACTCGCAGCTTAGCGCATGAACAGAGATATGCTTAGCGCGAGGCTTGCACTTAGCAAAAGGACTATTTTTCAGAAAATATTTTTCTAAGTTATTTTTCAGTCTTTTTTCCAAGAAATTGAAACCCTTATGTTAAACATCCAAAGATTGGCTGATATACTCCTATGTACAGACTACATAGCAAGTTCCAAATGATTTAAATGCATGACAAAAAACAAAGATAACAGAATTTAAAACTGGGTTGCCTCCCAGGAAGCGTTTCTTTAACGTCATTAGCTTGACGCATAACTTACTACCTTCAAGGTGGCATGAAAGTCACAAAGAACATATCTTCCTTGAAGTTTCGCCTTTTAGCTAGAAATTCCATGAACTTCATATAATCTGGAAGGACATTCCAAGTCATTTCAAGAAAGTTGTTAGTTATTAAAGAAAGTATGGCACTTAAGGTTTCCTCATGCTCTCCTTGCCTTCCTTTCTTGTCAATCAGTTGATGTGGAAGGTTATTGCTTTGGAGTATATTTCCTTGTTGGTTTTCTACTGTTGAGTACTTCTCCCATTGTTGTTGTGTTTGTTCCTCATCTTTCTTCTCATCTTTTTCTCTTGACTCATGCTCTTTTATAAGGCTTTTCTCTTGAGCTTCAGCCTCTACAAAGGAATTTTCTCGTCTGGACATAAATTGAGTTACTGCTTCTGCCAGCTCACCAACCTGGATTTCTACACTGTAGAGTGCTTGTTGAGTTAATTTAGTTGTTTCCATGAATTGCATCAACAATTTATCCAGATTAGATCCTCTTTCTGCTTCATTTTGATAGTAACGTTGTAACTTTGGTCCCCCGTGAAATTTTTCTATTGAGTAGCTCTTACCAAAATGAATTTCATGATTTTTCATTGAGTTTTGATGAGCTTTTGAGCTGGCATGGTATGCCATGAATTCCTCAAACACACTTTCAAGATTTGGAGTTCTTTCTTCTTCATATTGATCGTAAGGACTTAATTCCTGTTCCCACTCTTGATCGTGTGCCGTCAAGATATTCATTCCACCCTTTAAAAAGCTCTCAATCTCATGGAACTAAATCATCTGCAGAAGATTTACTATGCATACATAGCACTAAAAAGAGCAGCAATCACCAAGTCAAGAGAAAAAAAAACAAACATAAACAAAAACAAAAATTCACAAAAAACAATAAAAGAATAAAAAATAAAGAATAGACACCTAAAAATGAGCTAACTTCCCAAATAAAAAGAAGTTCCTCGGCAACAACGCCAAGAACTTGTTCGGCTTCCGGCAAGTGCACCGGATCGCACAAGTAGTATAAAACGGTAAGAACCGAGTATCGAACACCCGTGAAACTTGTGTTATTTGGTAAGCTATTTCAGAAAATAGGCGTCTAGTGTGTAAAAGTAAGTGTGAATATGAACAAGTGTATAAACTATCTGTGCAAAAAGAAAGAAAATCACGCGAGAGAATTGATGTGTAAAAACAAGTAGAGAACACGTTGGTCTTCCTAATAGGTGCCTGATGCAAAAAAGATATTCTCTATCTAACAATGTTTATGTGTTCTTATGGTGTCTCCTAAGATACTAAACCCCGATTCCTCATGATAGTTTAGCCTAATCCTGATCAAGCATCGTCCGCAGATTCTTCTTGTAAGACTAAACTCAACCAGGACCGCATTAAGACACACATACTCAACTAACTTATCACACCCCGATTCCTCGTGAAAGCACGACAACTTAGCGCTGCACTATCAAGGACTTTAGAGTCAGACCAGTTTCCACTGTTGAATGACCCTAACAAAGCATGCATCTACGTGATCAAGGTAAAGGCATATTGGAATGAAAAGCAGATAGCACAGAGAACACATAAAACATCATTAAATAGATATAAATATATTTATATCAGGTACCTACAGGGAAGATCCAACAGAGGATTTAACTTTCAATACCAGGAAGCCTTCTTAACAACAAATAGAAGAACAAGATGGAAGATTGCAAAAATACAAGTGGTGAGGATGTCTCCTTCACCTCTAGGATCTCACAATCACTCACAAACTCATCTCAAGCTCTCAAACCGGCTCCTGCTTCAAGCTTTGGTCTCTGCAGATCTTCACACAGCAAAGTCTCTCAAAACTCTCTGGAACTTGGACCTTTCTCTCTCTAGAAACCCTAAACATGCAAAGCTCTGAATCCCAGTCCAAACTCTCTTCACAAAATCTGATTTTAGGCTTAAATAGGTGGCCTTGTTCGTGCTCGTGCGCTTAGCGCACGTTAGTGATTTTTGGCTTAGTGTGCCTTTCTCGCTTAGCGGATGAACTGAAGTGGTGCACTTAGAGAGATGAAGCGGTGCGCTTAGCGAACCTGTACAGCTCATCTTCTTCTGGATTCTTCCTTGTGCTTAGCCCAGAAGTGTTGTGCTTAGTGGATGCTCGCTAAGCCAACAGATTGGCTTAGCGAGAAGGTGAAAACAACCTTTGCCAAAGCTTGCCTAAGTAACCTGAAATTGAGAGAAAATGATTATTAAACACACAAAATGAAAATACTAAGTATTTATTACCTATACTTAACAGAAAATACATATAACATTACAAAATAACCACAAATTGGGAGAGTTTGATACAATTTATACAAGTTTTATACACAAAAGTTAGTCATTTTCACCGACTAACACCTGCTAAGCCCAGAAAACTCCTAATCTTAAAAACAGATTTAGGACTCTCCCACTCAAGAATGGCTTCTATCTTAGAGGGATCTACAACTATACCCCCTTGAGATATCACATGTCCTAGGAAACTAACTTTCTCTAACCAAAAATCACACTTGGACAACTTAAAATAAAGTTGTCGGTTCCTAAGGGTATGCAGCATAATCCTCAAGTGTTCTTCATGTTCCTCTCTAGTCTTGGAGTATACTAAAATATCATCTATGAATACTACCACAAAACTATCAAGGTAAGGGTAAAAGACTGTATTCATGTAGTCTATAAACACACCTGGAGCATTAGTCACACTAAAGGGCATGACTAGATACTCATAGTGACCATAACGGGTCCTAAAATTAGTGTTTGGTATATCCTCAGACTTCACTCGGATCTGATGGTAATCTGACCTAAGGTCTATCTTGCTAAACACACAAGCTCCTACCAGATGGTCCATAAGGTCGTCTATTCTAGGTAAAGGGTACTTATTCTTAATCATTTCCTTATTCAACTAGCGGTAGTCTACACACAACCTCATGGTCCCATCTTTCTTCTTTACTAACAACATTGGTGCTCCCCATGGAGATACACTGGGTCTCACAAACCGCTTCTCCAACAACTCCTCTAACTGTTTCTTAAGCTCGGATAACTCTATAGGAGACATCCTATAAGGGGCTATGGATATGGGTCCAGCACCAGGTACCAGGTCTATGGAAAACTCTATCTCTTTCTTGGGTGGTAGACTGGATATATCCTCAGGGAACACTTCAGGAAACTCTCTGACAACAGGGAGGTCACACATGGAAACCTTTGTCTCTTTCCAGATTAGACAAGATCATGTACACTTGAGCATCTTCTTTTAAAGATGTTACAACTTGGTTGGCAGAGATAAACATCATATCCTTACTCAGTCTAGAACCATCAAACACCACAGTTTTATCAAAACAGTTTAACAAGACATGGTTGGAAGATAACCAGTCCATACCAAGAATAACATCAATTTGGCTCAAAGGCAAACAAATCAGGTCAATCACAAATGTTCTACCAGAAATTTCCACAGGACAATTCAAACACACATTAGAAGTTAACACAGAACCACTAGTTGGGGTCTCTACCACCAGATCTTTATTTAAAGAAGACACTGAAAGCTTAAGTTTTCCTACACACGAACAGGATATAAAAGAATGGGTTGCACCGAAATCGAATAGCACAAGTAAAGGAATCCCATTTATGAAACATTTTCCTTGGATTAGATCTTTGGATTTCGAAGCTTCGGCACCGTTAAGGGTAAAGACTCTTCCTGTGGCCTTCGGATGTCCCGTTTGGTCATTTAGGCCCCCACTATTCTTCTCCTTCTTGGGATATGGACAATCTCTCTGAATATGCCCCCTTTGTCTACAATTAAAATAGGTCATGCCTTTATCAACACAATTTGAGGAGATGTGCCCTGGCTTACCACATTTGTAACAAGTGATCTGAGTAGGGAAAGTATTGGGTTTTCTACCACTACCACCCGCAAACCCCATAGCAATAGTCCTCTGATTGTTGGGGCGGTTACCATATTGCTTAGGAGGGGTTGAGTACAGTTTTCTCCGATGTTGAGGTCCATTCTTTTTGTTGTTCATTGGACTCGTACTCCTATAGTAGCTCAACTTGTCTCGAGAGTCTTCATCCCAAATCTGGCACATGTTAACCAAGAGTGGAAACTAACAAACACCCTGGTAATTCACAGCTTGCTTCACTTCAGGTCGCAAGCCATTCAGAAACTTCACACATTTGGAACTTTCACCATCTCTCCCTTGATAATGGGGAAAGTACCTCACTAGCTCCTCAAACTTGGCTGCATATTTAGCCACAGTCATGTTTCCCAGCTTGAGCTCCAATAACTCCATCTCCTTCTTGTTCCTAACATCCTCAGGAAAGTATTTCTCCAAAAATACCCTCTTGAAGACATCCCAGGTCACATCTTGACTTTCAGCCTCTAGGCATTGGTGAGTATTCTCCCACCAATACTCAGCTTCCTCCACCAGAGTATATGTACCAAAAGCAACTTTTTGCCCCTCCGGACATGCCATCACTCGGAAAATTTTCTCAATTTCTCTTATCCAATTCTGAGCACCATCAGGGTTGTATCCTTCATTGAAAACAGGAGGATTGTTCCATTGGAAGTGATCCAAACCTTGGTACTCAGCAGCTCCAGCAGCCTCTCCCCTATTTGGATTCCCTATAGCCTGAGCTAAGGCTTGGAGAGCATCAGCTATCGCACGATCATTCCGTCCATCCATCAATCCCTAAACACACCGGGAAGTGAGACATGTAAAGAATACACACAAGAAAAAGAACAACACAAAAACCACAACCATCTCAAGTCCCTACTTGGTTACTTTTGAGAGTTGATGCCTTGAGAAAGTATCCCTCTAAACTAGTCCTCTCTCAAGACATTAACACTTACTTTCCATCATTTTTATTTTCCTGATCGCTTCCCATATCATCCCATTGCACTTCACAAATTATACAGATGGCCAGTCTGATAACTCATGACACAACATTGAAACTCATGGTATAGCAGACATCAGGAGAACAAACATGTTATGACTACAACAATCAAATCTCTCTAACTCATGGAAACACGACAAAGTGAGTAAGTTCCAATTGCAAACAACAAACATCAAGCATTCAACAAGGCAACCACAAAATGCATAGAAAAATATAGCAGGCTGACAACTCACTGGTCGAAAAGGTTCGACCGGCTCAAATACCACTAATGTAACGACCCGCCTCGTCGCTACGATATTACCACTCTAAACCGCGAGAATTTCAATTTTTAAATGAAAACTCCGTTAATTTGCTTATAAAAAAAATGAAAGTAATTTTCTTTTCGATATACATTCACTAAACAACGCACTATTACTCAAGTGAATACATACATATATATATATATATATATATATATATATATATATATATATATATATATATAGGTATAGTAACTCAGTACACATCATTCACATAATGGAAAGTAAATTTATTCATACATTTAATTAAATTTGTGATTTACATCCTCAATTCAACTAAAAGAAGTATGGAACCAACTATGGAGGAGTTGATTAACAAAACACAACTTTCTCCCAAAATAATCCCAACGTCAACACATCGGCTCGGCGGCTCCACAAAAGAATCTCACTTCTCGTACTCTACTGTTGTCATTCTGCTCCCACAAACAAAAGTTTGTGATCATCACAGGTACTAACCACACAGTACAAAAATTACGAGGGTTTAGTTTATTATAAAAGAAATTAATACAAAAATCAAATAACCACAATTAGTAAGAAAACATTAACAAATATCATAAGCTTACACAAACATTCATTAGTCCAACACACACTCAACAAATAGTCATCATCCATCCATAGTTTCAATCAATCATGCTTAGTATGATGCATGCACTTGACCTCGACTCTCAAATGCAATGTGATACCATCCCTAAGAAAATAGCCTAAGCGTGTCCACACGACACTCTCACTTAGGAAAACTAGGCAGTAAGTGTTGAGGTCACCCTGTCGTGCACAGGCAACTCCCCCCCATGGTGATCAGCCTGAGTCTGAAGGGAGTTCCAAACCGAGTGACATGCCCCCAAGTATAAGTATTCCTCCTCATGAGAAACTACAAGTACTTACTGACAAAGTCTATACTATTTCCATATCATATGAAGCATGAAACATGGGAATCATCAATGCACTGACCATGGATAATTAAAGATTCTAAGCCATCCCTCTCCAGAGATGCTTAAAACTCTTTAACCACTCTATTTCCCCCACCAGGGATATCCAACAAGGTCACTGCACCCCCCATGTACATACACAACATACATCATCACAATGACATTTTCAACATCATCAACATCTCATCTCAATATCATTATCTACATCAGCATTGCCTTATCTCATTTCAATGACATTATCAACAACAACAACAACATCATATCATATTAACATAATCATCAATAACAACCTCAACTCATATCAACATAATCATCAATGACAACATCATCTCACACCAATTAATATCCTCAATAATAGTATCATTAGTAAGTGGCATTCCGCATATATGTACATGTATAGTTCATGCCTGAGATTCACACTCCCCAGGTTTTCAGACCATACAAGTCTAATGGAAACAATAATCGTATTCATCAATGATAGATATATCACATCCCATTAGTTAAAAACATTGTTTTCTTGAAAATCAGCATGCAACAGGGACATGTATACATCCCCATAGTTAGGTTCCCTGACCCCAACTATGGTATTAAAAGCTGTAAACGATAATAAACTCCCCTCACTTATCATGAGTTCTTCGTCAGTTCCTCTTTGCGTCGCTTCGAGGTCTCTCTCGTTCACGATCGTCAGTCCAAACGCAAGGTTCTATATACCAAATTGAAGGAAATTTAGTATAGATTTCAAAAACAAGGTTGATAACAATATTCGGAGTCAAATACCCTTGTCAAAACATAAAGGGCTGAGGGGTGTTTCGAATTCTATTAAAAGGAGACGTCATTTTAAAATTTCAATCATGCCAATGTGACCGGGGTTTAGTGAAGGTCATGAAAATAACATCAATGTTATAAAAAGATAGCTTTTACAATGTCTCATTCTCAAGGGTTTTTCAAGGATGTGTAAAAACACCCTATTGCAGTACCCAAAACACAATAGACACTAAGAGAAACTCAAATTAATTAGGAGAAAGGTTTAGAAGTCAAGATTACCTCAGAGAAGCTACAAAAGGAAGGATTGAGGGAGTTTTCTCCACCGAATCCTTGAGGAGGATTCCGCTCCGATTACAACGTTCTTCTTGGTGTGGAGGTTCAGTGGCAAGCAAAGACGACTCGTGGTGGCCACCGGTGGTCGTGGGTGGTGGAGAAGAAGGTGTTAGGGTTTGGGTGGGCATTTGGAGAGGAGGAGAGAAGGAGAGGGGGAAAATCGTGTTTTCACGTTGAAGAACGTATTTATAATCTGCAGATCTCACTTAGCGAGCTCGTTTCGCTAAGCGGGAGTCCAATTTTCACGCTTAGCACAACTCCCTCTGCACTAAGTCTTGCTCAACGCGCTAATTCTCGCTCAGCACAATTCCCTCTCGGGTTGGAATTGCGCTTAGCGCGCCCTTTCGCGCTCAGCGTAATTCCTTATTGGGTTGGAATTGCACTTAGTGCACCCTTTGCGCTTAGCAAGACATCAAAAGTTGTTATTTTCATAACCCCAACTGTCAAACTGTGGAGAATTGTCTTAGGAACCTCTAGTCATAATTTGAAGACGATCCAACGGTTAACAAATCCGGGATCGCAATTTTACTGAAATTGGTTTAGGCAAAATTTGAAATCTCATAATTTCAACTTAGCTCAACAAAACTCCACATAACTCACCATCCACATCAAGAAATTCATACAGGACTAATTCAAGCCATACCTCAACTCATTCAAGTCAACCATATAGTCAAATAACACGATAAATATAATTAAACATCGATTTATAATTAGTAATATTTCAGGGTGTTACACATAAATGTACAAAGATTACATCCAATCCTTTTGATAAACTAACCGATCATTGCGTAGAGCATAAGACTAAACAGAGGTTCATCAGACCCTTGGGAAAAAGTAACAATGGTGGATTTTGCACTGATGAATCTAAACAGAGGAAAAAACCTTGCAAAGAAATTTTCCTCCACCTCTTCCTAAGTGTTGAAGCTTTTGTTTGGATGTGATTGGAGCCATGTCTTTGCCTTACCTGCCAAGGAGAATGGGAAAGCTCTTAGGTAGACAAATTTAGCATCTTCATTAGAAGCTCCCATGGTACTGCAGAGCTCTGTGAAGGTAGACACATGCGTGTATGGATCCTCATGATCCATTCTAGCAAAGGGGTGTGAGGCAATCAGACTGAGCAGTGCTGGCTTCAATTCCACAACCTTGTTGCTGAAAGGAGGACTGACTATGATGTTGTAATGCTTTGGTCCTTGTTGATAAGCATAGTCATCAAGAGTCCTCCATGGTGGTCTATTTCCTTTTCCTCATCGATCAACCATGTTATCAATTACAAGTGACTTTTCAGTTGAAGGAAAATGAGTAGAAGAAGATTCACCCGGTGGTTTAGCGGTTTCTTGTTTCTTTTTCTTCCTGTTCTTCCTTTCAATTTTTGTAATTTCCGGATCAAATGGAGTTTTATCTACAAGAAATTTACCTCGCATAAAGAAAAAAGAACACACTACAACAACCCGTAAGCACCAAGGTTAGTGAGAATAAAATATAACAAGAGAGAATTTATACAAAATCAAAAAAGTAAGAAAAATAGCCTATTTAACAGAAAACTTAAATCCGAGAGAACTAAGTGCGCGACTCAAGTCCGTGGCAACAAAGCCGAATTTGTCTCCACTTTCCACTTTCTTCTTCATTTCCTGAGCTTTTCACATGTTCTCTCTGCTTCTGGATGTGCCTTTCTCCATCATTTTCATTACTATTTATAGAAAAGAGCTAAAAGGTGTAGACAAATTCGCCTAGGATAATTTGTTACTTAGTGCTGAAGGCACTCATTCACCTAGGTGAGCTGTAGCTTACGTAGGTGAGTTGATTACTTATGCCTGAAGAAAATTGATTATCCCAGGCAAGCTGGTTGCTAGCATGGGTGAATGGATGTCTGCAATCTTGAAAAATGACCATTTTTTCCTTCCTTTTAACTTGGTTTCTGGATCCAACAAACAATCATTAAAACCTACAGAATCATGGATGAATCTTCCATATTTAAACAAAAATATTAGTAAATGTACAATATATAAAACAACTAGAAAGAATGAAAGTTTATAAGAAAGCTATTACAATTAAAGGATAAGTGCTAACATTTTAATCCAAAAATAACTAAATTATGGCACTTATCACTCTCATACTAGAAATTTCCAATAAATGGAGAAGAGTGTTTCACTGGTCCAATGCTCGTGCCTTTAGATGACTAGATCATGACTATCATCAACAACAATTTGTTACGAATAATACACTATTATGTGGCCCGATAAAGTATTAATAGTGTTTTGAACTCTTAGGTCCATTATTAGTATTAATATCCTTCATTTTTCTTTTAATAATTATAGATAAATATAGATAATATCTCATTTAGGTAGGTTCTAGAAGAAGTTTGTGTTTTTTATAAATATATTGTATCTATTTATCAATCAATGAACAATTGGAAATGCTATCTTTATCTCTTGTAGTTATTGAATTAGAAGTAATTCTAGAATACATTTTCCTTTACTAAACAATGGTGCTTTCATCAGCCTACTTTCACATACACTCCACCACTTTTGGACATTCCAAATTCTAACATTTGGTCTGACCCCATGGTCGTTTACTAGTGGCCACCCCAACCACTGTCATTCACACCAACTCCCCATCACCAACCACAATCGCATTTATACTACCCTACATAAGACCTTTCCCCTTCAATGCCGGTTCCCATGGCTGACCACTCTAACCAAAAGTTAGCCACTCAGTGTCTCAAAGATGCAATTCTCCACCGCACCCAAGATCTATCCACAATGACCACTAACCATCAAGAGCTCACCGTTAAGTTTGACATTATCCTCGATCGATTATCTGCTCTCACAACTACTGCATTCTCTCCCAAATTGCAACAAAAACCACCAACAAATGTGACTCAAAGGTCACCAACCATGGCTTCCACACTAGTTGAGCAACAAGTCATAGAGAAAACACTCACGATAGAGCATGCTCTTACGAAGCTACCACTGCATGTAGTGCAAGCAATCTCAACAGAAGTTCATCTCGATGACTCGACACTCTATCCAAACTCACTCACTACCATAAGTCTTATGTGGTATCGGCATCACCGTCGCATCACGACTTCACCCTTGTCTTTAAAGTTGTTATCGATTTCTGCATCGTTGACTTCGTCCTCCATGGAGTCGTCATTTTCTGCATCGTCGTGGCCAACCAAACCATCATCGTTCCCTGCACAACCATCGTCCTCCACAACATTGTCCACATTGTCATCGTAGTCATACTCCATTGAATCACTATCGTCCTTCATCGACCATATTGATTTCGCACATTCCATTATCGTGTGTGTAGGAGTACTCACCATGGTTGCGGTCGCATTTGTCTTCGTCCAAAAAATTATTGTGGCATCACTTACAATGGCGCCGACCATATCGATTTACATTCTCCATCACCACACTCTTGGTCGTAGCGGCATTCGCTGTCGTCGCTGTTTTATTGGCATCATAAAGGTCGACACCTTACCCACCCACCATCTTCGTCCATTACATTCTTCACTGATGTAGCTCTATGTGGAGCAAGTAGGCCTTGGATCTTCTTCATCAACGAAGTCCTTTGCTTCACCACCATAAGAAGCCATGGATAAGAGCTTGAAGGAGGAGAATATGAGGGGAGGGAGAAGGAGAGAAGGAGCACGAAATTTTGTGCCTCAAACGAGGTCTGAACATTGAATTATAATTCTCAAATGATCAAAGTTGAAAAAATGAACACACATAACCTCTATTTATAGCCTAAGTGTCACAAAAATTGGAGGGAAATTTGAATTTCTATTCAAATTTCACTTGAATTTGAAATTGAATTTGTGGAGCCAAATTTTGGAGCCAAAATTTCACTAATTATGATTAGTGAATTTTAGCTATGGTTCAACCCACTAATCCAAGATCAAGTCAAAGTTTATCCACTAAGTGTGCTTAGGTGTCATGAGGCATGTAAAACATGAGGGACATGCACAAAGTGTGACTATATGATGTCGCAATGGGGTGTAGTAAGCAAATGCTCACCTCCCCCTCTAAAATTTAATTGGATTGAGCTTCTCCCAATTCAATTAAATTTATTTTCCAACACACACACACCAAATATTCATTTAATGCATGTGAAATTACAAAATTACCCCTAATATAAAAACTTGTCTAGGTGCCCTAAAATACAAGGGCTGAAAAATCTTACATTTCTAGGATACCCTACCTACGTTATGGAGCCCTAAATACAAGGCCCAAAAATAATGAAACCTTAATCTAATATGTATAAAGATAAGTGGGCTCATACTTAGCCCATGGGTCCAAAATCTACCCTAAGGCTCATGAGAACCCTAGGGCATTCTCTTGCATCTCTGGCCCAATCTTTTTGGAGTCTTCTATCCAATGCCCTTAGGGGATAGAATTGCATCATTCCCTCCCACTTGAAAAGGATTTGACCTCAAATCCTGAGGTTCATGAAACTCTGGGCTTCTTCCCTCCACACTTGTAAAAAGAATAAAAACATATATATTAGTGGCGTTTGGTGTGTTGGAGTAAGGTAAGGTTTGAAAACCCATTTTCTGGGCATCTTCCCATAAGGGAACATGGTTCCTGACCAACTCAATGAGTGGTGCTACAAGTATAGAAAAATATGAGACAAACCTTTTGTAAAAGTTTGTTAAGTCATGGAAGCCCTGAATTTTCCTTATACTTGGTGGAGTGGGCCACTCAGGAATGACCTTTATTCTCTTAGGGTTCAAGGGAACCCCTTGATCACCATTTAAAAAATTAAGGAAAGTAATGCAATAAAACGTACCTTTTTTATATTTTCATGTTGATTACTCCTACCAAAAAGTATGACAAACCTAAGGTGTCCCATATGAGCACCTAGGTTTGTATTGAAACAAAAAATAAGTGTTGGATCAAGTGGCCTCGGAATAATTAAGAAGGGGGGGGGGGTTGAATTAATTATTAACGTGTCTTGACTAATTACAAATTTATCCTTCTCAATGTTACTAGATTCGATTAGGCTTTACTACTAAGTTATGAGAAAGTAAAGAACATAAACAATAACTTAGACAAAAGTAAAGCAGAAATAAAAAATGCACAGTGGAAAAATAAAGAGTGTAGGGAAGAAGAAAGCAAACACAAGATTTATACTAGTTCGGCCACAACCCGTGCCTACGTCCAGTCCCCAAGCAACCACTGGTTCTTGAGATTTCCAATAACCTAGTAAAATCCTTTACAAGCAAAGATCCACAAGGGATGTACCCTCCCTTGTTCTCTTTGAACAACCAAGTGGATGTACGCTCCACTTGAACTTATCCACAAGAGATGTATCCTCTCTTGTTCTCAGTATTACAACCCAAGTAGATGTACGCTCCAATGTGTTAAGACAAAGAATTCTTAGGCGGTTAGTCCCTTGAATCTTTGTAAGGGGAAACAAAAGATATCTCAGGCGGTTAGTCCTTTGAAATCTTTTGTTCAGAGGGAAAAGGAAGAATCAAAAGAATTCTCAGGCGGTTAGTCCTTTGAATCTTTTGGCAAGAGGAAGAAGGAAAAATCAAAAGAATTTTCAGGCGGTTTATCCTTTGAATTCTTTTGGCAAGAGAGAGAAGGAAGAAAAGTAGCACACTTTTGTTTTCAGCAGAATTTCCACTTGTAGAAAAACAAAGTTTTGAAACCGAAGTTTAGAAAGCTTTTTGGCAAGAGTTTTTGCAAAGAAAGACAATGGGCAATGGTCAAAAAAGATTTGAAAGAGATATGTGTTTTGGATGCTTGTATAATGCGTGCCAAGGTCTTGCTTTTATAGACTCTTCATGTCTGGTCAAAAAACCATTGGAAGAGTTACGACTTTTGAGCAAATCATGTTAAGAGTTATAACTCTTAACTTTTTCTTCAAAACTATTCACTGGTAACCGATTATCACAATGGTGTAATCGATTACACAATGTATTTTATGAAAAGTTGTGACTTTTCACAATTGGATTTGAATTCCAACGTTCAGATTCACTTGTAATCGATTACAAATATAGTGTAATTGATTACACTATTTGAAAATCATTTTGGAACGTTACAAATCATTTGAAAACATTTTGAAAACCAATCTGGTCACTAGTAATCGATTACTGCCAACTGGTAATAGATTACCAAAGAGTAATCACTCTGGTAACTTAGAAAATTTGATAAAATTCTTTTGTAAAACAAAACTATGGTATTTGGTTTTTGAAAAATTCTTTTATTACTTATCCTATATGAAGTCTTGACTTGTTGCTTCTTGATTTCTTCTCTTGAATCTTGGATTGGATTCTTGATGCATGATCTTGAAGTCTTGAATCAATCTTGAATCAATCACTTAGGCTTTTGGCATAATCAAAATTGCTTGGTTCATCATCATGAAGCTTGCTTCTACAATAAGAACAAACCTACCTAATGAGTCCCTATGCATGTGAATCATGAAGATGTTGGATGCATGGGTGATTTTACAAAAGAAGATTTCACCACTCAACACATTCATCATACCACTTATCATAGGGATTTGGTGCCTAATAATACCTATTTTGGCACCAACAAAGCACAAGGATTTAAGCTCTTGCAAACCAAACCCTTATCCAACAACTCCTTTACTTGAGGAATAAACTCAAGACCAAGAGGTGTGACAATGCTAACAAGTGTCTTTTTACAAAGGAGAAAATGTGGAGGTTGTCTAAGAGGGGATGTTTCTTTAATGTTTGTGTTTATTGTAAAATGACTTTCCTTCTTAGCTAACCTCTTGGAGGATACACTTACCTCTTTACACTCCTCCTTAACCATTAATGGTTGTCCTTCTTCTTGGGGGTAGATTTCTTCACTAGATTCTTCCCCTTTTGCTTCTTCACTTTCACTAAAGGAAGGTGAAGTAGTAGCCTCATCTTGACTACTATAAATACCTTGGCCCCTCATAATCATGGTTTTCTTGGTGGGGCATTGAGAAGTAATGTGTCCTCTTCCCAGACAATTAAAGCACTTTATAAAGCTAGTCTTCTCTTGCATACTAGCCTAAGGGGGTTGCTTTTCTATTGTCTTCCCCTTATCATCTTTGGGCTTAGAAGGTGCTGCCCCTAAGATGCCTAGACCTTGGTCTTTGTTTGGATAAGAGTGAGAGCCATAAGATTTTAAAGTAGACTTTCTTTTAAGTTTTTGCTCTACCCTTATTTCCCAATCTAAGTAAGCATCTACATTGTCCTTCCCATGGAAGTATGGGAGGTTAATGTTAGCCTCTTTAGGATTTCTTTCCTTTTCTCTCCTATGGGAGTGAGGTCTAAGATGCGACCTATGCCTTCCTTCATAATAGTCACAAAGTTCTTCACTTAGGCTCTTGCAAGAGTTATGACTACTATAGGAGGCATGCTTTTCTTTTCTTAACTCTTTTAGTATTTTCCTTCTTTCTTCTTCCCTTATTTTTTCCCTCTCATCTTGATTTATTTTTATCCTCTCTTTTGCTTTTTCTTTTCTTTCTAGTTTTTCTTTCCATAACTTGAGGGAACTCAACTCATCTAAGATTCTAGATAAAGGGTCCTTATGACTAGTACCCTCGCCATTAACACTAGATGAATGATGACTCATGTTGGTTCCTAAGTTGTGGTTCTTTCTTGTTGGGGGTTTGAAAAAAAGGTAAAAGCTAGGGTTCCAAAAGAACTCAAGATAAGAGTGATAAACAAGAAGAAAGTATTATGCAATAACAAGATAAGCTAGGTGTGACTAGTAAAGAAAATAAGCTATGAAAGTAAGCAACAAATTAAAGTGAAAGAAATGTAAATTAGGCGATTCCTAAGAGTGTTTGGATGACCTCATTTAAGATTCCCAACAAAACACTCACTATCCTAAAGAAAAATTGCCTAAAATTATTACACACAAATGGAAGCAAGGTGACCTATTGGAGGCTCCCAACTTACTTCCAATGAAAGGCCTTTTTGTTACAAAATTTGAAAGCAATGAAGGTAAGTAAATTGTCAATTACAAAATAACAAAAAGGTCCTCAATTTTGGTGGTTGTTCTCTCTTTGGGGATTCAATCAATTTGGAGTGCTTCTTAGTCCAATAGCTCTTAAGGTGGTTGGCCCCTTGCTTCTTGACTCAAATTCTTAAAGGGATGGCACCAATCCTCCTTCGCAATTCCCTATATGGCAACTCACAAACAAGGAAACAAAAAGACAAGCAATAACCAAAGACCAAAAAAATGAAATGAAAGCCAAACCAATAGAGTTTATCAAGACAAATTTTCAAGGATTATTCAACAATTAAAGCAATGACAAGCACATAAAAGCAAGCTAGGACTTAAAGAGAAACCTAGAATGGCTCTAAAGTAGAGTAGAAAAACTAAAAAAAAAACTCAAAAAATCTCTAGTTTTGACTTTTGTTTTCATACTAATTTTCAATTGAAATTTCATAACTAAGATTGGTATAAAATAGGCATCAATAGTAGAATAAATATCGAGCCAAAACAACAAACACACTTTCCTTTCACTTTTTTTTCTTGGACACTGATTTTCTTGCCAACTTGTGTGATTTTTCGTATTTTTTCTTTTTATCCAAATCACTTGGTTATTTTGCATAATTTTGGTCCAGATTTCTAGAAAATTCAGTAAAAATTTCAGCGCAAAATTCGTAGTGACCAATTCCCAGTAATTTATACAAGTTCGTATGTTCAAGCTGCCAGCACCAGCGATTTCAACCTAGAAATCAAGAGTAATGTTTATGTTGCTTAAGGCTTGGATAGTTACAATTTGTGTTTTCTTATGATCAATTTTCTTGAATAACACAATTCAATAGAGCTTAAGACTTATTTTGATTCACAAATCCAGCCACAACTCAGCACCACAACTCAACTTCTTCATAGGCATCATGTAGGAAACTTAGAAAACAAAAAAAGTTCAAGAACAAGACTACTTCTAGGAATTGATTTAGAACATGTTATGAACTAAATAACATGCATGAATTAGACTCAAAATTCAAAAGATAGGCTAAGAATGACAAGAATACATGAACAAATGTATCTATAATTCTATAAACAAAATGAAAATTCAACACAAACTTAGAACATAATGAGACAATTATTATGACTAAACATGACTCTAAGACAACATGAATTAAGTGATTTATACTTAGATTTTTGTGTTTTTTTTCTAATCAATAATTTGGAAGAAAATTTAGATCTAAAGGTTCAGCACAAGAAGATTATGACTGAAAAATGATAGAACCTAAAATCAACACAAAAACATGATTCAAGAGTCGATCTATAAAATTTGAACCATAGAAATGCAAGAATAAGTGTAGATCTAAGATTTAATCGGTTTATTTTTTTTAATCTACTCTAAACAGAACCAAACCACAAGACAATGGAGGATATACATGGAGAATAAGATGAAGAATAAGGAATTAAAGTGAATTGACCAAACAAAAAGATAGAGGAAGCAAAAGAACATCACCTTGACAAAGATGCTCTTGATACCACATGATGTAGCTCCATTGGAGCTTGTAGGCCTTGGATCTTCTTCATCAATGGAGTCCTTTGCTTCTTGAATTTTAATGGCATCGGACTGGAAAAGAAGAAGAGTTGAGAGGAGATGTCACTTCAAGGAGAAGATGAGTCAAGAAGAAGCTCACCACCATAGGAAGCCATGGATAAGAGCTTGAAGGTAGGCGAAGATGAGTGGAGGGAGAAGGAGAGAATGAGCACAAAATTTTGTACCTCAAATAAGGTCTGAACTTTGAATTATAATTCTTGAATTATCAAAGTTGATAAAATGAACACACATGACCTCTATTTATAGCCTAAGTGTCATACAAAATTGGAGAAAAATTTGAATTTCTATTCAAATTTCACTTGAATTTGAAATTGAATTTGTGGAGCCAAATTTTGGAGCCAAAATTTCACTATGATTAGTGAATTTTAGCTATGGTTCAGCCCACTAATCCAAGATCAAGTCAAAGATTCTCCACTAAGTGTGCTTAGGTGTCATGAGGCATGTAAAACATAAGGGACATGCACAAAGTGTGACTATATGATGTGGCAATGGGGTGTAGCAAGCAAATGCTCACCTCCCCCTCTAAAATTTAATTGGATTGGGCTTCTCCCAATTCAATTAAATTTATTTTCCAACACACACATCAAATATTCACTTAATGCACGTGAAATTACAAAATTACCCCTAATACAAAAACTAGTCTAAGTGCCCTAAAATACAAGGGCTGAAAAATCCTACATTTCTAGGGTAACCTACCTACATTATGGAGCCCTAAATACAAGGCCCAAAAATAATAAAACCTTAATCTAATATGTACAAAGATAATTGGGCTCATACTTAGCCCATGGGCCTGAAATCTACCCTAAGGCTCATGAGAACCCTAGGGTCTTCTCTTGCATCTCTGGCCCAATCTTTTTGAAGTCTTATATCCAATTCCCTTGGGGGATAGGATTGCATTATTCACTTTCTCCCAATCTTTGCAAACAAGCACAATCTGTTCCAACCAACCTCCTCGAATCACCACTTGCCATGTTAACCCCAACCTTGAGGATAATCATGTTAGCCTCCCACTCCATGTTTTGTTTTATTCTGCCCAACACTTACTTCAAAACCTTTGCTCCATCTTTTCATTTGGTCCACCTAACCCACTCAAGCATCGCCTACGACTTCTCACACCATCTCCAAAGCCCATTTTCCATTCCCCTAAATTTTCTTTACACCCCCTAAACTATTGTCGTACCCCTTAACTCCAATTACTGTTGGTACCCCTTTCTCTTGCTATGGATCCAGATTCTACTTATTGGAAGCCACCTTGAAGTCATGGCTTGATGTCCCTCTACAACCTTGAGGACAAGGTTGATTTTTGAGAGGGCAATATTGTTACGAATAATACACTATTATGTGGCCCAATAGAGTATTAATAGTGTTGTGTACTCTTATATCTATTATTAGTATTAATATCCTTCATATGCCTTTTAATAATAATATGTAGATATAGATAATATCTAGATAGGTTCTAAAAGAAGTTTGTTACATTTTCTATTTTTGTGTGTTTGTTATAAATATATTGTATCCATTTATCAATCAATGAACAATTAAAAATGTTATCTTTATCTCTTTTAGTCGTAGAATTAGGAGTAATGATAGAATAGCTTTTCCTTTACTAAATAATGGTGCTTTCATCGGCCTACACACCTCTCACATACACTCCACCACCTCTGGACATTCCCATATCTAACACAATCACTTTCTTCTAGGTTGAAACCACCCTCTGGATTCTTAAAGATCAATATTGATGCTACGATCTTTAAAGAAGTTAACAAATTTGGAGTAGGCATTTGTATCAAAGGTGATCAAGGCAGTTTCGTTTCCGCAAAATCACTACCTTTTGATGACTATCCGTGAGAAATAGACGTTTGAGCATGGATTACGTTGGTCTCAAGAACTTGGTCTTGAAAATATTATGGCTGATCTTGATTGTAAGACACTTGTGGATGGATGGAATCTCAGCAAGTTCTACTAGAATTACAGACTTAAATGTTTCTTTTATCAAAATGTAGAGCTTTACTTTCAAATTTTTCAAACTCAGTGGTGAGTTTCATTAAGAAACCAACTAATAGTGTTGCTCATTCCTTAACAAGGGCATCAATATCTTATGCATGTATCCAAGTTTTTTTTAATCATATTTTTAGTTGTATCTTTCATCATATTATCAATGAAATGAGTTAATCTTTTTTCTTTTAAAAAAAAAGCTAGTTACAATAATTTCATATAATTGTTGTGAAAGAGCATTAATTTTGCCATACATCCCTAATTTTTGTTGGTAAATCCAGTCAATTTATGATTGGTAATTGTTGTCATCCAATTAAATTAAAACTAAAATTAAATAATTTACTTAAGAAAATAATTAATGTTAAAAATGAATTTTATTTTTTACAATAATTTAATATAAGTTTTAAAGGACCAACAAAATATAAATATATTAATATAATATTTTAGTAATAATTGTTAGCATATAATATTAAAATATCATAATACAAAATGGCACTACTAAAAAATTTGTATTTTACAACGCACATTTTAAGACGGTTATGCGGAATCGTCTTAGAATGTGACGCGGTAGCAATTATGTAAATAAATACAATCATTCTAAGACGGTTTTTACAATCTCATCTTAGAAGACGGTCATTTTAAGACGGTTTGGTTTTGTAAAAACCATCTTAGAATATTTTTTGTTATTTTTAATATTTAATGTCTCTTTATTCTCGCTCGTTGATTCTTACTCTCCCCCTTTACCTCTTCGACTCCTCCCCTAAGATTTCCAAAATGGAACAGTTTCAGGCACCACCACTTCCACCCGACGACGACAGTGGTGGCGGATGACATTAGCTAGTGCCTCCTCAAGTACATCCTCTCCACAGTCCTGTTCCTCCACACCAAGAACCCCGACAACAGTTCTCCCCAAACAATCACCGTGGCAAGGGAGCTCCACAGGAGGAGTTTAGCACCAACCACATGTTGGTTGAGTGCCGCCATCGCGAGAAGCTAAACCATAAACAAGGTGCTTCATATTTTTTCCTTCCCTTTTCTCCATAAATGAGGTGCTTCAGATCTGCTCATCATCGGAGGGAATCAAATCGAAAGGAAAGGAAAGTGTAGAATGGAGGAGATTTCGTTGTCGGTGCTCTTTGAGCAAGACCGCAAGATCCACGTCGCAGCCACCGATTCTAGCGCTGACCAGATACGCTATACTCTTCCGTCTCTCTTTTTGTTTTTTGTTTTTGTGTTCTTCATCGGATGGACATGCTGTTGGTGCTCTATCCATTTCCTCTCTTCTTCTAATTATGAGTGAAGTAGTGAACCTTTTCTTTCAAAGGGGTGTGTCTGTGTCAATGGATTGAAAATTTGCTTGGTTCTTGGCTTATATAATATTGGGTGTTTTAGGTTCTTTTGTTATTGTGATGTGTTGTGATCTTTGGTTTTAACAAGTTTTTTTTTATTGGAACATGCTAAATTGTATATGAAAGCTGCAGATGGTGGGTATGTTCGTGCTATGTACAATATCTCTTTGTGCTTCTCCTTTGGGGAAGGACTTACACGTAACCATCAACTAGCAAGAAAATGGATGAAGTGGGCTACGGATTGTGGCCATAGTAAAGCTCAATTTGAGCATGGACTTGCTCTCTTTTCTGTGAGTATTTATCCCTGTATTGTATGGTGCTCCTTTGTGCTTTGAATGTTTGCCAGAGAATAAATTGAACATGACATCATGGCACTTTTGTTGAATCTGTGATTTTGCCACATTAATTTGTTTCCGAAGGTTTTTAATAAGATACTAAAGCCATTTTCTATATGTTTTTTCTATGACTTTTTCATCTTAAAACTTTAGGTCTATTCAGTGTTACTTGGTTACATTCTCCACGTTGTAGACATTTGTTGTGCTAGGAAATTGGGTATATGTTGAAATAAGGGGAAAACTGAATATGGGTCCAGACTTACCAGGTAAACGTATATGTTGTACCCCTAAGTCTTTCAATTCATAGGAAACTGGAGTTTCTCACACAGTTATATTAATTTGGTGTCTGATTTAAAATCTTTTGTGGGGTTTGAGGGTTGTAGTGTGAGGGTGCAAGAGTGGTGACTGATTTATTTCTCAATCCATTCCCAGTTCAATGAAAAATTCATCTTCCTTCTCCTACTCAACTGTATGGTTTTGGTTTCTATGTCTAATCATTTTGTTTCATTGTTTATTTCTCTGTTGGCATTGAATTTTAATTGTCATCTTATTATTCATCCCTCTTCTTGTTATTGATGAGGCCGTGATTATGATATTCTACAACAAAGGAAAATGGAGGGCCACAGTGAGATACGTCTCCTTGGGGAAAATTTTGATGCTGGTTTGATGGGGAGGATGAAGGACGATGAGTATGAAAGCCGTTTTGGAAGTGATAACTTTGAAGACACATCTGGTTATGATCAGGATGGTGGTGATGATTAGCCACAGAGGAAGAAGAGATACCACAGACACACCCCTCACCAAATTCAAGAGCTTGAGGCATATGGCTTTATGAAACTTTGCAGCTTTTAAATTTTTATTTTGCTGATTCGCTTGTGTTGTTGAGTTATGCTTATAGATTTTGTATTGGCTGCTATGGAGGAATTGCTGAAGATGACTCGGGCAAAGAGCCCAGTTTGGATCAAGAGTTTGGATGGTGAGAAGGAAATGTTTAACCATGAGGAGTATGCAAGGTTGTTTTCTCCTTGTATTGGTCCAAAACCCACTGGCTATGTAACTGAAGCTACAAGAGAAACTGGGATAGTAATCATCAACAGTTTAGCCCTTGTGGAAACTTTGATGGACGCAGTATGACTATGATGATCAACTTCCTAGGCTCCAGTGAAGTTTAACCAATTTTAGTTTTTTGAATTTCCGCAGGGACCAAAGCAATGTTTTTGATTTGGTGTTTTTGTTAACATAGGACTATAACTATTATTTAGTCTAGAATTGATGCAGGTTTGTTTAATATCTTGCTTTAATTATTTATTTCTTTGAATAGAATCGATGGGCAGAGATGTTTCCCTCTATGATTGTTAGAGCTATCAACCTCGATGTTATATCTAATGGCATGGGTAGAACAAGAAATGGTGCTCTACAAGTGGCGTGTTTCATTACTGTATATTTACTTCATTGTGCCTTAGTGGTTATATCTGATTGCATGACAGTGTTTATTGCTTTTTGTGGTGTTAAGATTCTTTTTTCTTCTTTTTTTAAATTGAGGATATCTTCTTACTTTTGATATAAGGAATGGGATCATTTTGTTATAGCTGATTTTACAGTTTTGCAAGAAGTTGCACTTGACTTCTAAGTGAACTTTGTTTTGACGGCTATGAATACAATAAGGTTCAACTTTGCATGAGAAACCAATCTTTTTGACTAGTTTTTTTTATTTTTTATTTGAGGAGATGCTATAATCTTCTAACTCTAGAGTAAAGGGGAAGAGCTTTTAAGCTTCCAATGTACGAAATAAATACGATGCTGGTTAGGACTAATTAATTAATATGGTTACATATTATATTATAACATTTATATTTAAATGGGTTCAATATAAAATGATCTATTTAAGTGAGTCCATTATACCGCCAATAGAAAATTGATAATTGATATGGGATTAATGAGTTGAAACCAGTTTGGTTCATTAGGGGATAATGGGAACCCCAATTGGTTTAAAATATACCAAATCAATAAATAGTTTCTCATCTCTCCATCTAAAGAGAAAACGAAAGTTCCATAAAGAAAAAAGTGATTTGGTTGAGAAAGGTCATTAAACCAATTGTTCGTGACCATTGTCAGATTCCGGTGAGTATTGATCAAACTTTTTATAGATCCAGGTATCCCTTGAAATCTCTTGATAATATGATGTAATGTGTTTTGGTGCTCATTTAATATTTTATAAGATTTATTGACAATGTTTTTTTGTCCAAATTCTTTTAGAAGCACGTGTACAAGTTGAGTCAAATGATAAACGGACTTAAAATTGGTACCCATTATGGTTGATATATCTTCTGCAGTGTAACTGTAATGTATTATTTTCTTTGTTATACTTGTTGCAGCTTTGTTCACCTAAGACAACCACTTAATTATTAAATAATTTGAAATATGAAAATATCTAACTTATGAATCCGAAAATAAAGAATCACATATATGAAGGCTAATAATATAGGCATGGGAGTGTATATATATATATATATATATATATATATATATATATATATATATATCAAGCACCTGATACCATACGTAACTCAAAAGCTTTCTAATTATATTCAGAAGGAAAAATAGTACATATTATTATACTCCTCCGGTCCCCACATCACAAACATATACAAAACTGGGGCGCCTTAGATACATGGTCAGTAATTAGATGTCACTTATTGATTCAATTTATACTAATTAATCAAAGTTAACTTGCCAATATTGTTTATACTTTATAGGTTTTGTGCTTTTTCCCTACAAATTAATTTATGTGTTAGTACGGATGTGGAATAAGTTTTCTGGTCCTAATAAACACACTTTTTTGGCCTTCAATTTTTGGATTAACACTCTGGTCCAGCTCTGCATTCAGAAATAATTAGCAAAATTCGAATTGCATGCCATGAGTGGGGATTTTTCCAAGTAATTAATCGTGGAATTCCAATCAGTGTTTTGGATAAGATGATTGGTTGAATTCGTAGATTTCATGAACAAGACATTGAGGTAAGAAAAGAGTTCTATTCTCGGGATTTGAAGAAAAAAGTTTTGTATTATTTCAATTTTAGCTTGTACAGTGACTAGCCTGTTAATTGGAGAGGTAGAATTGGTTTTGGTGTTGCTCTGATCCACCCAAACCTAAAGAAATAACATCAGTATGCAGGTAAGAGTTTTATTTCGATAAATTATCCATTTCAAGATTTGTACAACATTAACTAATAAAAAATCATCTTGACTTTGAAGGTAATTATAATATAATTTAACTTTTTTAAAACATTAAATACTTCATTTTCATGATGCAAGCTCTATTGGAGCTTGTAGGCCTAGGATCTTCTTCATCAATGGATTCCTTTGCTTCTTGGAAAATGAATGGCAGCGGAATGGAGAAAGAAGAGAGAGAGAGGAGACGCCACTTCAAGGAGAAGATGAGTCTAGAAGAAGCTCGCCACCATAGGAGGCCATGGATAAGAGCTTGGGGGAAGAAGGAGATGAATGAAGGGAGAGGGAGAGAAGAACATGAAATTTTATGCTCTAAGAGAGCTCTGAACTTTGAAGTTTAATATTCAAATGATCAAAGTTCAAAAAAAATGCACACACATGACCTCTATTTATAGCCTAAGTGTCACACAAAATTGGAGGAAAATTCAAATTTCACTTGAATTTGAAATTGAATTTGTGGAGCCAAACTTTGGAACCAAAATTTCACTAATTATGATTAGTGAATTTTAGTTATGGTTCAGCCCACTAATCCAAGATCAATTCCAAGATTCTCCACTAAGTGTGCTTAGGTGTCATGAGGCATGAAAAGCATGAAGGACATGCACAAAGTGTGACTATATGATGTGGCAATGGGGTGTAGTAAGCAAATGCTCACCTCCTCCTCTAAAATTTAATTGGATTGGGCTTCTACCAATTCAATTAAATTTATTTCCAACCATACAATCAAATATCCACTTAGTGCATGTGAAATTACAAAACTACCCCTAATACAAAAACTAGTCTAGGTGCCCTAAAATACAAGGGCTGAAAAATCCTATATTTCTAGGGTACCCTACCTACATTATGGAGCCCTAAATACAAGACCCAAAAATAATGAAACCTTAATCTAATATTTACAAAGATAAGCGGGCTCGTACTTAGCCCATGGGCCCGAAATCTACCCTAAGGCTCATAAGAACCCTAGGGCCTTCTCTTGCATCTCTGGCCCAATCTACTTGGAGTTTTCTATCCAATGCCCTTGCGGGGTAGGATTGCATCATTTCCTCCCCCTTGAAAATGATTTGACCTCAAATCCCGAGGTTCTTGAAACTCTGGGCTTTTTCCCTCAACACCTGTAAAAATAACAAAAACATATGTATTAGTGGTGTTTAGTATGTTGAAGTAAGGTAAGGTCTGAAAACACATTTCCTGGGCATCTTCCCATGAAGAAACATGGTTCCTCACCAACTCAATGAGTGGTCCTACAAGTATAGAAAAATATGGGGCAAACCTTTTGTAAAAGTTTGTTAAGTCTTGGAAGCCCCAAATTTTTCTTACACTTGGTGGAGCGGGCCACTCAGGAATGACCTTTATTCTCTTAGGGTTCATGGGAACCCCTTGATCACAATTTAAAAAATTAAGAAAAGTAAAGCAATAGAACATACCTTTTTCTGTATTTTCATGTTGATTATTCCTACCAAAAAGTATGACAAACCTAAGGTGTCCCATATGAGTGCCTAAGTTTGTATTGAAACTAAAAATAAGAACAAACCTACCTAATGAGTCCCTATGTACACAAATCATAAAGATGTTGGGTGCACGAGTGATTTTACAAAAGAGTGTTGCACCACCCAAAGCATTCATCACACCACCTATTTTAGGGATTTGGTGCCTAATAATACCTATTTTGGGCACCAACAAAGCACAAGGATTTAATCTCTTGCGAACCAAACCCTCATCCAACAACTCCTTTACTTGAGGAATAAACTCAAGCCTAAGAGATGTGGCAATGCTAACAAGTGTCTTTTTACAAAGGAGAAAATGTGGAGGTTGTCTAAGAAGGGAAATTTCTTTATTATTTGTCTTTATTTCAAAATGTCTTTCCTTCTTAGCTAACCTCTTGGAGGAGACACTTACCTCCTTACACTCCTCCTTAACAATTAAAGGTTGTCCTTCTTCTTGGGGGTAGATCTCTTCACTAGATTCTTCCCCTTTTGCTTCTTCACTTTTACTAGAGGAAGGTGAAGTAGTAGCCTCATCTTGGCTACTATAAATGTCTTGGCCCCTCATAATCATGGTTTTCTTGGTGGGGCATTGAGAAGTAATGTGTCCTCTTCCAAGACATTTAAAGCACTTCGTGGAGCTAGTCTTCTCTTGCATACTAGCCTTAAGGGGTTGCTTTTCTATTATCTTCCCCTTATCATCTTTGTGCTTAGAAGGTCTCACCCCTAAGATTCCTTGACCTTGGTTTTTATTTGAATAAGAGTGAGAGCCATAAGATTTTGAAGTAGACTTCTTTTTAAGTTGTTGCTCTACCCTTATTTCTCAATCTAAATTAGCCTCTACATTGTCCTTCCCATGGAAGTATGGGAGTTTAATGTTAACCTCTTGAGGCTTTCTTTCATTTTCTCTCCTATGGGAGTGAGGTCTAAGATGTGACCTATGCCTTCCTTCATAATAGTCACGAAGTTCTTCACTTAGGCTCTTGCAACAGTTATGACTACTATAGGAGACATGTTTTTCTCTTTTCATTTCTTTCATTATTTTTCTTCTTTCTTCCTCTCTTATTTTCTCTCTTTCATCTTGACTTATTTCTTCCACTCTTTTTTTACCTTTTTCTTTTCTCTCTTGTTTTTCTTTCCACAACTTAAGGGATCTCAACTCTTCTAATATCTTATACAAGGGGTCCTTAGGAGTAGAACCCTCACCATTAACACTAGATGAAGAATAAAGACTCATGTTGGTTCCTAAGTTATGGTTCTTTCTTGTTGGGGGTTTGAAAACAAAAGCTAAAAGAAACTATGGTTGAAACTAGCCAAAATAAACACTAAAAGAGGTGTGAAAGATAAGGTAAAAACTAATTGGTAAAAGGCAAGTTATCTAGGCGGTTTGACAATGGAGGGTAAAGGAAATAAGCTATGAAAATAAGCAAGAAATTAAAGTGCAAGAAATGCAAACTAGGCGGATCCTAAAAGTGTTTGGATGACCTCATTTAAGGTTCCCAACAAAACACTCACTATCCTAAGGGAAAATTGCCTAAAATTATTACACACAAATGGAAGTAGGGTGACCTAGCGGAGGCTCCCAACTTACTTCCAATGAAAGGCCTTTTTGTTACAAAATTTGAAAGCAAAGAAAATTGCCAATTACAAAATTACAAAGAAAAAAAAAGTCCTCAATTGTGGTGGCTATTCTCTCTTTAGTGTTTCACTCAATTTGGAGTGCTTCTTAGTCCAATAGCTCTTAAGGTGGTTGGCCCCTTTCTTCTTGACTCAAATTCTTCAAGATATGGCACCAATCCTCCTTTCCAATTCCCTATATGGCAACTCACAACCAAGGAAACAAAGAGACAAGCAATAACCAAAGACCAAAAAAAATGAAATGAAAGCTAAACCAATAGAGTTTTAACAAGACAAATTTTCAAGGATTATTCAACAATTAAAGCAATGAAAAGCACAAAAAAGCAAGCTAGGACTCAAAGAGAAACCTAGAATGGCTCTAGACTAGAGTAGAAAAACTAAAAAAAAAAAAGACTCAAGAAACCTATAGTTTTGGCACTTGTTTTCACAATAATTTTCAACTTAAATTTCAGAACTAGGATTGGTATAAAATAGGCACCAATTATAGAACAAATTTTGAGCCAAAACAACAAGCACACTTTCCTTTCACTTTTTTTTTCCTGGACACTGATTTGTCTGCCAATTTGTGCGATTTTTCCTATTTTTTCCTTTAATCCAAATTGCTTGGTTCTTTTTTTATAATTTTGGTCCCGATGTCTAGAAAATTCAGTAAAAGTTTCAGCAAAAAAAACGTAGTGACCAATTCCCAGTAGTTTATACAAGTTCGTATGTTCAAGCTGCCAGCACCAGCGATTTCAACCTAGAAATCAAGAGTAGTGTTTATGTTGCTTAAGGCTTGGATAGTTACAATTTGTGTTTGCTTATGCTCAATTATCTTGAATAACACAATTAAAGAGAGCTTAAGACTTATTTTGATTCACAAATCCAGCCACAACTCAGCACCACAACTCAACTTCATCATAAGCATCATGTAGGAAACTTAGAAAGCAAAAAAAAAGTTCAAGAACAAGACTACTTCTAGGAATTGATTTAGAACATGTTATGAACTAAATAACATGCATGAATTAGACTCAAAATTCAAAAGATAGGCTAAGAATGAAAAGAATACATGAACAAATGTATCTAGAATTCAATCAACAAAATAAAATTCAACACAAACTTAGAACATAATGTGACAATTACTATGACTAAACATGACTCTAAGACAACATGGATTAAGTGATTTACACTTAGATTTTTGTGTTTTTTTTTTCTAATCAATATTTTGGAACAAAATTTAGATCTAAAGGTTCAGCACAAGAATATTATGAATGAAAATTGATAGAACCTAAAATCAACACAAAAACAAGATTCAAGAGTAGATCTACAAATTTTGAACCATAGAAATGCAAGAACAAGTGTAGATCTAAGATTTAATCGATTTTTTTTTTTTGAATCTACTCTAAACAGCACCAAACCACAAGACAATGGAGGATATACATGGAGAATAAGATGAAGAACAAGGAATTAAAGAGAATTCACCGAACAAAAAGATAGAGGAAGCAAAAGAACATCACCTAGATGAAGATGCTCTTGATACCACATGATGCAAGCTCCATTGGATTCCTTTGCTTCTTGGAAGACAAATGGCAGTGGAATGGAGAAGGAAGAGAGAGAGGAGACGCCACTTCAAGGAGAAGATGAGTCTAGAAGAAGCTCACCACCATAGGAGGCCATGGATAAGAGCTTGGAGGAAGAAGGAGATGAATGAAGGGAGAGGGAGAGAAGAGCACGAAATTTTGTGCTCAAAAAGAGCTCTGAAATCTGAAATTAATATTCAAATGATCAAAGTTAAAAAAAAATGCACACACATGACCTCTATTTATAGCCTAAGTGTCACACAAAATTGGAGGGAAATTCAAATTTCACTTGAATTTGAAATTGAATTTGTGGAGCCAAACTTTGGAGCCAAAATTTCACTAATTATGATTAGTGAATTTTAGTTATGGTTCAGCCCACTAATCCAAGATCAATTCCAAGATTCTCCACTAAGTGTGCTTAGGTGTCATGAGGCATGAAAAGCATGAAGGACATGCACAAAGTGTGACTATATGATGTGGCAATGGGGTGTAGTAAGCAAATGCTCACCTCCCCCTCTAAAATTTAATTGGATTGGGCTTCTACCAATTCAATTAAATTTATTTCCAACCATACAATCAAATATCCACTTAGTGCATGTGAAATTACAAAACTACCCCTAATACAAAAACTAGTCTAGGTGCCCTAAAATACAAGGGCTGAAAAATCCTATATTTCTAGGGTACCCTACCTACATTATGGAGCCCTAAATACAAGACCCAAAAATAATGAAACCTTAATCTAATATTTACAAAGATAAGCGGGCTCGTACTTAGCCCATGGGCCCGAAATCTACCCTAAGGCTCATAAGAACCCTAGGGCCTCTTGCATCTCTGGCCCAATCTACTTGGAGTTTTCTATCCAATGCCCTTGCGGGGTAGGATTGCATCAATTTATATACAATTTATGACCATATGATAATGTAAGTGTATTCCTATTAAATTTTTTATCTTAGTATATATAATTTATGTTGTGAATTTAGCCAGTGTTTGTCTTAGAGAGAAATAGAATGGCCTGTCAGTTTTTTCATTATATGTTACTAGCACTTTAATTGTTCTCTCCTGAGTCCACTGAGTCCACAATTCTGTTTGAGTCAAGGTTGGTATCTAGAGGTATGCTCAACAAACAAGCCTTCAATGAAATCAAATTACTCTAGTTGCCATTTTGTGAGAATTTCTTAGTGCTATATGGATGCATGATTAGATGGGCAATTTGGTTTCGTATGGTGCTAAAGCCTTCAAAAGTTATCTATCATCTATCTTATATATAATATGTTCCTTGACTTAAATGTGATTTAGTCTAAAAGGAGCATTAATAGTTCCCTTCTGATAAGGAAGCATACCACACCACAGACACAGGGGTGCAAACAGCAACAAAGGTGCACAAAGAACACAAGTCCAAGAGAAGAATAGCAAAACCAGCTTACCTCAGAGACTATGTTTGAGGGTGGATTAGGAATTTAGCAGTGCAAATCATCCTTACTTGATGCTTGTCGGGCAGTAAGGGACAAGCATAACAAATCTGATCCTGTAATATTCTCTAGGCACAAAAAGAGAAACATTCTGTTATTTAGGAATAGTATAAATAAGACATGTAATAAAGCAAGCAAGGCAATGAGAATTATCCTTTTTTCCTTGAATCCTTACTCTGTCTATGGAGGCCCTGGTCCTCGAAAACAATCCTTAGTTTGCAGCTTGTAACAATTGGTGCTCTCATTGTTCTTCACCATGGTTGTTCCTTCTAAGTCTTCCACATCCGTTGATAAGCTAGAAGCTACCCTCATTCGCCTCACTAATCAACAACTTTCCCTCACCAGCCAGCAGCTATCCCTTAGTGAATCCATGAATCACATGACTCACCACTTGGATGAACTTCTCCACCGTGTGACCCCTTTCTTCTCCTCCTCCACTCCACCAATTTCCTCGACCCTCAGCCCCACCACCACAATACCTACAGTAAACCACAAAATGAAGTTAGATGTTCCAAGGTTTGATGGAACAGACCCTCTTGGTTGGATCTTCAAGATCAACCAATTTTTTGAGTATCACGGCACCCCCAAACATGACCAGTTGACGATCGCTTCATTTTATATGGAGGGTCGTGCCTTGGCCTAGTTCCAGTGGATGGCCGGAAACGGTCAATTCACTCATTGGTCGGTGTTCCTTCAGGCACTACAGACACAATTCGCACTGTCACAGTACGAGGACCCCATAGGGGCCCTATTCAAACTCATGCAGAAGGGTTCAGTATCGACTTACTGTGAATGTATATCTATTCTTTATGAGACAACTTTTTATATATGAAAAAAAATGAAATCTTCAACTGTCTCACGTATGTATACATGATTTTGATGATGTCAAAAGAAGAATCAAACAAAGTTGCTTCAAAGGATAAGCATGGCTTCAAGATTAATACAAGATTGCTTCAACAAACAAAGTCTTGCTTCAAGATTAACTCAAGATCAAGCCTTGCCTTAAAACAAAGTGCTTTCAAGACATTCAAGGCTCTGGTAATCGATTACCAGGCAGTGTAATCGATTACCAGAAGACAAGGTTGAGAAATAGCTGTTGAAAAGGGTTTTGAATTTGAATTTTCAACATGTAATCGATTACCAGCAACGAAACTCCTGAAATTCAAATTCAAAAGTCATGACCCTTCAAATTATAACTGTGTAATTGATTACACAAACATTGTAATCGATTACCAGTGGAGAGTTTTCAATCAATTGTGTCTTGCATGTTTAAAGAATATTATTAAATTGATTGCTGCTTCTTCTGCATTCTAAGCCTATCATTTAGAAGGGGGTTAAAAGGTTGCTAGTGGAAATTAATTCACCCCTTCTTAAGATTATTGAGGCCACAAGGTCTAACACTTACCTATCAGAGTTTGAAGATTTAGCCAATCGCATTGTTGGCTTGCCGATGCTGTTCCTCCTCAGCTGTTTCATCTTCGGCCTCATTCCATAGATTCATCGTGAAGTTCAAGCCCACTAGCCCCTCATGTTGTCTCAGGCCTTCGGCCTCGCTCGCCTCCAGGAGGAGAAACTCCACGACCAACGACCCTGACCACTGTCGCGACCTTGCCCTCCACCACTGGTTTTCCCTCGCCTTAATCCTTTACCTCCCCTTTCGTCCTTTCTACCCGCTCTCCCTCCTCCTTCGCCACGACCTCCCTCGCTACCCCCCACCTTTATACGTCTGTCCCCGGACGAGATAACTTCTCGCCGCGAGCAGGGGCTCTGCTTCAGTTGTGATGAGAAGTACCATAGAGGTCACCGTTGTGCCTCTAAGGTATTCTTCTTCATCACGGAAGAGGATGAACCTCCTGACCTGCCCAATATAGCCACACCTATACCTGACCTGGAAATTAACCCACCCGATACCTCACCCATAAACCTGGATCCATACTCGGCCCAATTAAGTCTGAATTCTCTGGCAGGTTACCTAGTGCCTGAAACGTTGTGTTTTGTGGTGACGATCTCTGGCCATGCCGTAGTGCTTCTGGTGGACGGTGGAAGCACTCATAATTTCATTCAACAGCAGTTGGTTCCGCTTTTGGGCCTATCTCCCACACCCACGACACCCTTGCAGGTTATAGTTGGCAATGGTCAACAAGTGTATTGTACCTGTGTTTGCAAAGCTGTTTCCATTTCCATTCGAGCCATGACGTTTATCGTTGACCTCCATGTATTGCCAATTTCTGGAGCCAATGTTGTCCTCGGTGTTCAATGGCTTAAATCGTTGGGTCATGTCCTCACCAATTATAACACCTTGGTGATGTAATTCTTTTACGATGGCACCTTGGTCCAATTACAGGGGGATATTGATGCTTCCCTGAGCTTATCTTCTCCATAATTTTTCTGCCTCTGCCGTAAGCAAAATGATGGCCTCTACTATCACATCACTCTGCTCTCGCCTTCGACCCCTTCCTGCCCAACAGACCTTCCTGACGCCATTCAAGCCTTACTCACCAAATATGAGGCTCTGTTCCAAGCTCCTTGGAACCTACCCTCACCTCGCGACACTGACCACCACATTCACTTACTGCCTCATGCGAGCTTGGTTAATGTCAGACCGTACCTGTACCCTCACTATCATAAGCACGAGATTGAAAGCCAGGTGGATGCAATGCTACAACAAGGTTTAATTCAGCCAAGTACCAGCCCGTTTTGATCACCTGTTCTGTTGGTGAAGAAACATGATGGCTCATGGCGCTTCTGCATGTATTACAAGGCGTTGAATACCCTCATGGTGCGTGACAGGTTTCCAATACCCACCATTGATGTACTCTTGGATGAGTTGGGTGGTGCGCGATGCTTCTCGAAGTTGGACCTCTTACAAGGGTACCACCAAATTCGTATGCACCCTGATGACATTCCTAAGACAGCATTTCGGACTCACCACGGTCATTATGAGTTCAAAGTAATGTCGTTACGATTATGTAATGCGCCATCGTCCTTTCAAGCTACCATGAACATGTTGTTCCAACCTTACCTCTGCCATTTCATCATCGTCTTCTTTGATGATATTCTCATTTACAGTAGCTCCTTCAAGGATCATTTGCGAAATCTAGAAATTGCCTTTCAGTACTGCTTGCCAACCACTTTGTTCTGAAGATTTCTAAATGTTTTTTTGCCCAATCTTAGGTCGAATACTTGGGTCACTTGGTTTCGCATAAGAGCGTGGAGCCTTTAGTCGCGAAGGTTGCCACCATCCTTCAATGGCCCACCCCACAAACCACTAAGGCACTGCGGAGCTTCTTGGGCCTTGCGAGCTTTTATTGCAGATTTATTAGAGGTTATGCCACCATCGCAGCACCGCTAGTCAAGGCCACTACCATCGATCCTTTTCAGTGGACTGAGGAGGCACAAGGTGCTTTTGATCATCTCAAGCGAGCCTTATCCGTAGCTTCGGTACTGGTCCTACTGGACTTCCAATTTCCATTTACGGTTGAGACAGATGCCTCAGGTGTTGGTATGGGGGCGGTCTTATCCCAGCAAGGGCACCCTATTGCTTTCTTTAGCAAACCGTTCAGTGCGAAGCTTCTCTATTCGTCCACTTACGTCTGAGAATTGTTTGCGATTACTACCACTGTGAAGAAGTTGCGACAATACTTGCTTGGTCACCAGTTTACCATTGTCACTGATCATTGTAGCCTCAAGGATCTACTCACTCAGGTCATCCAAACCCCTGAACAACACATGTACCTGGCCCGACTTATGGGGTACGACTATGAGATACAATACTGTTCTGGCACCCATAACCAGGCCGCGGATGCCCTCTCCCGTCTGCCAAAACATGGTCCCTCTGTTTTCATGCTCCTCTCTGTTCCATGTCTGACCTTCATGGACGAGCTACATCGTCAATTGGAAACTGATCCTGGATATGTTAAACGCAGGCACGAAGTCATGAATTCTCCCACGACACACCCTGATTTGTCCATCTCTGGCAATCTAATTTTGCACTGTGGCCGTATTTAGCTCCCTCGGGATCTTCCATTAATTCCCATGTTGCTAACAGAATTTCATGCCACTCCCACTGGTGGCCATGCTAGCATAGCAAAGACCTTAGCCCTCATTTCTGAGAATTTTTACTGGGTGGGACTCCGAGACGACGTCACCCAATTCGTGGCAAATTGTGTTGACTGTCAATGTACTAAGTATGAAACAAAGAAGTTAGCAGGGTTGCTATGTCCCCTGCCAGTGCCACATCGACCCTGGGAGGATCTCTCACTCGACTTCATCGTTGTACTGTCGCCGTTTCATGGCAACATAGTTATCTTGGTGGTGGTAGACTGGTTTTCCAAAGGAGTCCATCTAGGAATGTTGTCGCCGGCTCACACAGCTCATTCAGTTGTTGTACTATTCACTGACATTGTTGTCAAGCTTCACGGAGTTCCCTGAAGTTTAGTCTCCGACAGGGACCCTTTATTTGTCAGCAAGTTCTGGCAAGAACTCTTCAAATTGAGTGGCACCCACCTGAGAATGAGTTCTGCCTATCACCCACAGAGTGATGGTCAAACTGAGGTCCTTAACCATGTTATTGAGCAATATATGTGTGCCTTTGTTCATCGCCGGCCAGGGTCATGGGGCAAATTTCTTCCTTGGGCAGAGTGGTCCCATAATACTTCGTGGAATGCGGCCACGAGTACAACCCCTTACGAGCTCACCTTTGACTGGAAACCCTTCAATTTCCTAGAGTACATTGCGGGGTCTTCTTCCATTGATGTTATGGATGAAATGTTAATAGCTCGCGAGGACACCTTTTGGGCCATTCGCAAGAAATTATTCAAAGCACAGGCCTCTATGATGCTGCATGAAGATAGCAAGAAACGCGATGTAAGTTATGAACCCGACGAATGGGTCTTACTCAAACTTCGTCCTCACCGCCAAACATCGGCAAAAGGTTCCCAAGCTATCTCTGGCAAACTGGCCAAAAGATTCTATGACCCTTTCAAAGTCATAGAGAGAATTGGCAGGGCGGCATATCGCTTGCAACTTCCAGCTGAAACCAAGATCCACCCGGTTTTTCATTGTTCATTGCTTAAACCGTTTATTGGAACTCCTGAGGATGAAAAAATAGCCACTTTGCCGACTCAGTTCACTGATGACCAACCCATCATTACTTTGGCAGTTATTCTTAATTACCACCAAACATTTGCTAATCCAGCTTCATGGGACGTGTTAGTGTAGTGGCATGGGTTGTCTCTGGATGAAACCTCTTGGGAGGATTGGGACCAACTTCGCCGGGACTATCACCTTGAGGACAAGGTGATTCTCCAAGGGCCACGGGGTGATAAGGAAGCAAAACACACCACAGACACACGGGTGCAAACAGCAACAAAGGTGCACAAAGAACACAAGCCCAAGAGAAGAATAGCAAAACCAACTTACCTCAGAGACTATGTTTGAGGGTGGATTAGGAATTTAGCAGTGCAAATCATCCTTACTTGATGCTTGTCGGGCAGTAGGGGACAAGCATAACAAATCTGATCCTGTAATATTCTCTAGGCACAAAAAGAGAAACATTATGTTATTCAGGATTAGTAGAAACAAGACATGTAATAAAGCAAGCAAGGCAATGAGAATTATCCTTTTTTCCTTGAATCCTTACTCTCTCTATGGAGGCCCTAGTCCTCGAAACCAGTCCTAAGTTTGCTTCTTGTAACACCTTCCCTTCATTAAATTAAAAGGTCGTGCTAGATTTTCATTTCTTTCTATACATGTTTTTGACAATGTTGTAACAATACAATGCTTTGTATTGATTAGTGTATAATCCCTCAAGATCATTCTTCTCTGTGGTTCTGATCTCATTCATTCTTTTGGCATTCCTGGATTCTGGATTCCTGACCAGGTACTATAATGGAAAAATCTAATATTTTTTTTATCATAGATTAATTTCACATGGAGTTATTTAATTATTCTTGGAGTAAAAGACTTCATCCTACCTAATAATTTTGGTAAACTAAAGACCGAGTGCCTAACCACTTGTGCCATGTATGGTCATTATTTATTGACAAGGAAATTGTTAAATTGATAAATATAGGATTTTTAATTACTTATATCATTTTTCTGTTCAGGAATTGGTTCAAGAATTTGACCAAGAAACTGCTGCAGTTGTAATGGCTAGATTTGCTTCTCTGAAAATGGAGAATGAGGCATGGCATGAGTTGTGTTACTATCTGCTGTTCTCTTTAGTATTCCTAAAATAAATTTTAAGACCATTGGGATTTATTTGCTCAAGCTATAGTAAATTATATCTTCATTCAAATTTGTCATGGTTTTCGGGAAAACAAAAAATTGGGAAAAACAAGTTTATATTGATGTTTGAGTGAAAGTTGTACCTGTTTAAATGTTTTTGTTCACAACTTACTGCAAATAACCATTTTTATCAAAATATCAAATCCTTGGTTGTTGAGCATGTATTATGATGGTAACCAAGAACCAAGTGGGTTGGTTAGGAAGGATCCACTGGTGAATTGGAGGCAGTTATTAACTTATTATTAGGATTTTCGAATGCATGTGATAGAAAATAACTTATCCTGTGTTAGTAATTTATGTATTAGTTATGTGTTGGAAATTGCATGATGACAGTAATTCATAGAAAATAACTTATGGGGTTTATGTATTAGGATATGTCTTATGTTGTAATTTGCAGAGTTTGTGTACAATATACTCTGTAGGAGACTTGTGTTTTTGGGACAACAACTGTGTTTCTGTATTGAGTGTGATTTTTATGTTTAGAATTATATTTTATTAGTTTACCAATCGATATTCTATCATATCATCTATGGAAAATTTTCCAAGTTTCAAAACTCAAACAAATTCTATCATCCTACCGTGGAAGAAAACACGACCTCCAAATCATGAACTTATATATTTTATCTTTTTTTAAGTGAATTATTATATTTGTATGTTACAAAATATATATATATATATATATATATATATATATATATATATATATATATATTCATGATATTTGTATATTATATATTTGTCTACGTCACTCTAATTTTTTTATGATTTTATTTTCTTTACAAGACCCCTTACAAGTCTCTAGATTCTAGACGAAAATTAAATATGATATACAATATTTTGTGTATAAAAAAGACGTAATAACTATGAAATAATTAATGTGTAGAATATAATTTCTCACTCAATAATTATGATAATTTCTTGACTTTTTAGTTGCAACAAGCAAATGGTGTATACAATTATGAATAATTAGGAAATTGGCTCAACAAAACTGACAAAAAAGAAAGTTTAATTTAAAAGAAACAAGTTGCTAATATTATAAATTACTACTAGTGGAAGTCACCTTAGTTTTTGCTTAGATATATCAACATTCATTTATCGTTTCCATAATTTGGCGAGAAGATGAAATTTAATTAGAATGATTAATTATAAGCTTCATGACGCAGAGGAATCTTATTATTATTATTATTTGTTTAATGCCATCTTGCAGTTGTGAAGACTATGGTATCAGCTAGTTTGACTACTATAGCCTCATAGTTTTGATATCATCAATGCACTGCAAGGAAAGAAAAATATGCACATTTTATGCATTGGGCATGGTGGAGGAAGTTCTGTTTTTGGCAAGTTGAATCCAAGGTGAAATTTGTTCTATTTTAAGTTTTTTTTCTAGTTTTAACTTTTAAGTAGTAGTTTAAAATATCCAAATCAAAAGATTTTGCTTTTTAGTGAAAAATAGGAAAGAAAACATCCATCATGAAAATATATGATATATCATTGTGGTTTAATTCTATTAATTTTTTAAAATTTTTTTATTTTTTTATAAAAAAAACTCATTCTAAGACGGTTATTTTAAAAATCATCTTAGAATCCTCAAAATATTTTAATTTTTTAATAAAAAAATACATTTTAAGACGGTTATCTAAAAAACCATCTTTAAATGTTTACATTTTAAGACGGTTTAAAATCGTTTTAAAATCCTTAATATATTTTAATTTTTTATAATATATATATATATATATTAAGACGGTTCTCTGAAAAATTATTTTAGAAAGTCTGCTCTTTTAAGATAATTTTAAACTAATAATCATCTTAGAATGATATTTTTTTAAGACGGTTTTTATAAAACTGTTATGAAAAATAAAAAAATTTTACAACAATGATTAATAACCGATGTTGAATGTATCTTTTAACCAACGTAAGAAACACTTTGTCTAGTAGTGTGGATGGTATATAGAATATAAAATAGAAATATTATATATAGAATATAATTGTTACGATCAATATAATGTTTTTTTAGAAGACGGTCAATATAAATTAATGAGTGATATATATAGTTATAAATATTATCTATGTAAATAAATGAGTGAAATTATCGTAAGTATAATTGTTAAGTAGTATCCAATGATGCTAAATTATATTCTTATAAAACGGTAGCTTTACTTACTAATATTCTCATAAAATGGTAACTTTGCATACTAAAAGGAAATTATTTCATTTTAATGACGGTTTTTTTAATTATTTCATTCAATCACGGTTAATCAGATTTAAAATTTGAATGTTTTATTCTTAGAATTTTATATCAGAGTTCTCAAGTCAAGGATGATTTGTATGCATTTTCATTGACTGAGTTGTTTTATTCTAATGTTGTTAAAACTATTGTAGTTAATATATATTATTTTATTATTTTATTAAATAATATATAATACTTTAATAAATTAATAAATTAATATTATTAAGTAATTTGGCATATTTAAGGGGATGTATTCAATTAGGATTTTAAAAGATTTTTTTTGTAAAAAAATTTGATGTATTCAATCAAGATTTTTAAATAATAGAAATAAGTCTTATGGAATTCAATCGAGACTATTAGGATTTTGTAAGGAATTCAATAAAATTTGTTGGTATTCAATTAAGTTTTTTTACAACTTAAAAAAAGTCTTATGGTATTCAAAAGTATACAGATCGATGGATTCTTTTTTAAAATGGATTTCATGAGATTTTTTAGTAGAAAATACACATCAAACAACCTCAATCAAACCCTTAAGATTTCGTGAGATTTTCTTTCTTTCTTTCTTTTCCTATCAATTGACATGTTTTTCCCCATCATACATAATCTCTTGTCTCTTTGTTGAAAGTGATAAACATTCATAATATTTTTTACTCTATCAACCCATGGGCAACATGTTCTCGAACGTGTGATATGAGATTTCTTTGCAATTCTTTGAATTTAAGCATCTTGAATTTAAGTGAACGTGAGAAATTTACTCATGTATAAGAGGATAAATATATAAATGGATTCTTTTTTGTACATAAATTTTTTTTTTGGTACATTTATAAATGAGGTTTGGAAAAAAATTTGGACATATTTTTTGTTTGGTGGGATTGTTATTGTGAGAATGACTACAAGTATCTATGCTACTGGCAGACATTACAGTATATAGTTTTTATACAAGTAGCATGATTGATAATTGAAGGGGAATGAACCTGTTGTACTTGTAAATATGCTAGGGAAGATTGATATGTTATGTAACAGGTTTAGGATTTGCAACACCCTAACAAAAATTACAACTCGGCCTGACAGAGGAAATTTTGTGTTGTGTTATCTGTGCATGTATGTATTTAATTATAGTGATTATATGTTTCTAATTCTTATTTTGTGCTTATTACACACACTCACACACACATGCATGTGATTAGTTTAGAGAAGCTTAACAAAGAAATAGAAACTATTTGAGCTAGATTTCCGTCTATGCAAGAATTGCTCTACACATTGAGTTGCAGACTTGCAGTATAATTTGTCTCTATGTGAGGTTTACTTTGAGTACATGTATACCTAGGGAGATAAGCACAATAATATAGGAAGTTAGCACATTAATCTAGACGTTTAAGATAGGATTTATTAGTTTTGGAAAAAAGCATTTTTTTTAGTATTTTTGTTTATGTCTACTTTAGCCATTTTTGGTTTAAATTTCAAAAGCAATAACACTCATAAATGACACTCTATTGCACGTTAATCTTGGCCATCATAGGGGGTCATCCATGCTTGTCAATTGAGATTATCACTAGCCTTAGGCTATAAACTCATCATTTCCTTCACAAAGCAATAACTTAGAACCTCATTCTTCTTCCTCATCTTGCATGAGACCTTCAAGAAGGAAGAAACCACTATTTTTTTCTTCTTCCAAGCTCCATAATAATGTCTTGAAATTTCTTCTTTCAAAGTTTTGGTAAGAAGCTCTAGAATCTCTTCTTTTCTTCTCATTTCTTCATCGTTGTCGTGCAAAACCCTTATGCTTGGTTCCAAATTTGTTTTTCATCCTTTGGAAGCTTGAGACTACAAGATTTGAGCCCTTACTCCTTGAGCATTTCATGGAAGCTTCATTCAAGGTAAGAGGGGTCTTTTCACTTCTTGAACCCTAACCTTGTTGTCTTTGGAAGCTAGGTTTCATTGCATGTTGTTTTGATGTTCAAATATTCGTAGCTACTTCCTTGGCTGGAATCGGAGGATATGTTGTTTTATATGAAAATTCTAAGGTTAAAAATGAGTTCTTTGGGTGTTAAAACTTAGGATTAGCCTTAAATTTCACTTAAATCAGAGTTTTCTAGCAAAAGTTATCAATAAAACAAGTTTAAAGACATTTTGTAAAATATAAATTTGTCACAAAATTAAACTGATAATGGGAGCTATATGGGTTATCTTTCTTAAAGTTTTGGCCTCAAAAATGAATTTTTTAGGTGTGAAAATGTAGGATAGCTTATACGATTCATGACAAACCGATTCCCGAAACACCTAGAACACTAGAAATAAGTTAGGAGTGAAACTTTGCAAAAAAAAAATGAGCGGCAGAGTAATTTTAGACAATAGGCAGCTTAACATTGGGATCTAATGAACTGTTGATTTGACTGCTATATTATGGCTGAGATAAACTGCAAGATCTAATGACTAATGTCTCTTCTGAAAATTGTGATGTTTCTTAGCTGATAATATTACTTGAGATGCTTGCATGTATAATTATTATTATTATTGGTGAATGGTAAGACCAACAGAATATGAACCCCGAAAAATCATATATGTGGCTTGCGAATTTATATATGTGTGTGTGTGTATGTATGCATGTATGTATATATGTATGTATATTGTTATTTTATCGGTACACATTGTGGTTTGGGTTCGGGGGTATCGACCCTCGACAAATTGTTTATTATGATAGTTAGATGGTTGTAATCATAGTTGTTATAGGGAGTTTTACCAAACATGGGTATTTTTTTTTTCCATATGGGGGTCGTTATTAAATTATTTTCAAAAACAGGGTAAGTCATAATAAGCATTACAAGTTCTCAGTTACAAGTCGTAACATCTGTTACGACTTATTATTTATATATTTTTTTAACAAAAGCTGTAAAATTATTTACAACTCCAATATAATATTTTACTTACGACTTCAAAGTCGTTAGGTTTTTATTTTTTATTTTATGACTTCAAAGTCATAAGTTTTTTTTTATTTTACGACTTTGAAGTCGTAACATTTTTTTGTTTATTTTTTTATATTTTACGTGTTTTATATTTTTTATATATTATACTTTTATACTTTTTTTGGTTTTCAATTTTTTTAAAAAATGTAAATAATTTTTTTATTTAATTATTAAATAAGTATTTTTAATTTTAATTGTTATTAGTTTTCTTTAATATTTTGCATACTTTTTATGGTTTTAATTAATATGTTATATATGTTTAATACTATTTTGTATATTTAAAATTTAGATAATCTTTTAATAAAAAGATATATTAAAATTAAAAGGAGATACTAAATTTTAAAAAACTTTAATTTAAAAATGCAAGACATTTAAATAAAAATTACATGTTTTTTAATAAAAAAAAATTAATAATGAGATGATGTCCCATAACCCTGTTAATTTTTAAATGAAAACTCTGTTAATTTGCTTATGAAAAGTAAGAGTAAATTTTTCGCAATATACATTTACCAAACAACGTACAATTAGTTAAATGAATATATATATATATATATATATATATATATATATATATATATATATATATATATATATATATATATATTAACTTAGTATGCATCATTCACATAACGGAAAGTAAATTAGTTCATACATATAATTAAATCTCTGATTTACATCCTCAATTCAAAAAGAATTATAGAACTAGCTATGAAGGAGTTAATTAACAAAACACAACTCTCTCCCAAAATAATCTCAACGTCATCACATCGGGTTAACTGTTCCATAAAAGAATCTCACTTCACGGAGTTGGATGCTAACCTGGGTGAATGGATGTCTAAAATCTTAGAAAAATGACCATTTTACCCTTCCTTTTGACTTTGTTTCTTTATCTAACAAACAACCATCAAAACCTACAAAATCATGGATGAATCTTTCATATTTAAACAAAAACATTAGTGAATGTACAATATCTATAAAACAACTAGATTTAAGGGTAGTTTATAAAAAAAAAACTATTACAATTGAAAGATAAGTGTTAATATTTTAATCTCAAAAATAACTAAAATATGACACTTGTCATTCCCTGACCCCAATTATGGTATCAAAGCCACGTATAATTATAATAAACTCCTATCACATATCGTGAGCTTTCTGTCAGTTCTTCTTTGCGTCACTTAAAGACCTTTTTCGTTCACGTTCGTTAGTCCAAAAATAAGGTTCTATATACCAAATCGAAGGAAATTTAGTATGGATTTCAAAAACAAGGCTAATAACAACATTCAGGGTCAATTACCCCTGTCAAAACATAAAAGGCTGAGGGATGTTTCAAATTCTACTATAAAGAGACCTCATTTTAAAATTATGGTCACACTAATTTTATCGGGGTTCAGCCAAGGTCACGAAAATAACATCAATTTTTTAAAAGATAACTTTTACAACATGTCATTTTCAAGGGTTTTTCAAAGTGTAAAAACACCCTATTATAGTACCCAAAACACAAGAGACACTAAGAGAAGCTAAAACTAACTAGGAGAAAAACTTAGAAGTCAAGATTACCTTAGAGAAGTTACGAAAGAAAGGATTAAGGGCTTATTCTCCACCAAATCGTTGAGGTGGATTCTGAGGATTCCGCTCCAATTAAAATGTTCATCTCTGTGTGGTGGTCGACGGCAAGCAACAACGGCTCGTGGTGGCCACCGGTGGTCGTGGGTAGTGGAGAAGAAAGTGTTAGGGTTTGGGTGGACGTTTAGAGAGGATGAGAGTGAAAATTCGTGTTTTTCACGTTGAAGAACGTATTTATAATCTGCAGATCTTGCTTAGCGAGCTCGTCTCGTTAAGTGGGAGTTCAATTTTATAATATAACTCCACATAACTCAACATCAACATCAAGCAAATCACACATGGTTAATTCACACCATACCTCAACTCATCCAAGTCAATCATATAATCAAATAACATGATAAATACATTTAAACATCGATTTATAGTTAGCAAAATTTCAAGGCGTTACAATTACCATCCAACCTAGTGCGCAACAACTTGGCCAAAACACTGCCAACCTTGGAAGACAGTTCGTGGTTCAACTTCACAGCTTCAACAAAGGCGACGGTAGCACTAGATACCTTAGGGCACTCCACTTTCCAAACCATGAGAGCAGTAACCCTACATTAGGCAACCTCTACCTCCAAGGACGCCACTTTGCTTAGCGCCTCTTGGTTCCTTTGCCCATTTTTTTCAAGGATTGTCAAACTCCGCAGAAGAAAGACCTTAGCAGAATTCGTGGCATGGTTGACCCCAGCTGACCAAATTAGATTTTTATCAAAGGTTGACACAAAGCCAACCAGGGTCTTTTGTTCAAGCTTGTACCCTATGCCCCACAGGGAATCAACATCGCATGAAGTGTCAACCATAGGGGGTGAAAAGAGGTGGAAGCCGATGCCAACACAGTGGAGTTAAAGAAAAAGGAGGCGGCATCATAGGAGCACTCATGGTCACCACACCGACACTCAGCAAGGATGTAGCGACGGTGAACGAAGGAGACACAATAGGACTAGCCAAAGCAGCTGGCGCATCAACTTCAGTAGTAGGAGTGGCCTCCTGAACAAGCACAACAAGAGGAGGTGGAGGAGTAGGAGTAACAACAACAACAACAGCGAAAGCAAAAGCCTCAACGGATCTTGCAAACTTGAAGGGTGACCTGAATCAAGCGTCAACCCTACAGCTTGTCTCAGGGCATGAAGGCTAAAAAGAGCTCTCAACTTCTTACGGCTCGACATCCCAGCGTCGCCATCCTGCCCCCTCTTAGTCAAAACAAAGGAAGGAGCACTGGAGCAACCTCAGCAACACCAGCAACAAGGCCAACCTCAATAGCAAGTTGACTCCTTTCTCCAGCAGCAATAGCAATAGCAGACAGTGACACAGTCCCACCAAGAGGTCCAACTTGTTTCACAAGTGGCCTCCAAGGAAAGTCACCCATAATTCCTGCAAAACAAGCAACAACAACAACAACAAATGTCAATTTAGGCCACAACGAACTACAAACACAATAGAGAAAACAAGATAAAACATTTACTATCTAAGGCAGCAAGAGGATTGCTCATAGAGGGAAAAGACAAAATGACCCGCACGTCCAAAGAGGTCGGCAACTACTTCAAAATAGCTTTGTCGACCCTCTCCATAAGGGTCAATAGATCCTCATCAAACGACTAGAACTTGGTGCGGTCGGACTGCCAGAACAACAAGAAGCGGGGCTCCCTGTCCCTCTTGAACATCAGTGGCAAATCATTAACCACAACGTCAGTAGCCAAGACCTTGAAGAAATAGTCTTTGAAGCGACAAAAGACATTTGAGAACTTAAACAACTTCTTGGACATGTTGTTCAAGGAGACTCAACAATCTTGCCAGTCATCTTTATTTAGAAGAAATACAAGAAAAGCAGAATACTGGGTCGGATGTTGAAGAAGAGGCACAAAATCTTAAAGGCCCTCACCATGGCCCAACTGTTTGGGTGGAGTTGTGAAGGTGTCACGTTCAAGTGCTCAAGAAGAGCACACTGAAAGGCGGTTAAGGGAAGGACAAGACCCAAGACCTCAAACAGACACTTGTACATAAAAAAGAAGGGCGGGTTGCCCAACACCGCCTTCAGGAAAGGAAAGTCATCACTTCCGCAAGCCTGGACGACTATCTTTCAAAAGTCCTCAGGGCTTGTCAATTTTACTTGGCATTGCAATGCAGCAACGCTCACCACAAAGGTGATGGAGGACTTGTATTTCAGGATGTCGTCCCTCACCTATTCAAAGCCAACAACTATTGGGAGAGATGACGGTGACCCAACACTATGGCTACATCGCACACGGGGAAACACTCTAACATCCCCGCCACCACTCTTTTCTACTCCCCCAAAAGTAAAATGGGGGAGAATCATAGTGATCGGGATAAGGTCCCCAGCCGGGGAAGCATGGGAAGGTTGCGCCCTCCTGCGGAGGCAAGAAGTGTCTCCACCAGTACGACGAGAAACCCTCAACCTCTCCGAGGAAAAGGATTCGCTCTTAGAGACACCGTGGCAAGTATCCTCTAAGGAGGAATCACCAATGCAAATAACCTCACGGTCTATCAGGGGTTACTGAATCAAACCCCCAAAATTGTTGCCACCCATGTCGATGGCAAAGTTAGACAAAAATGAAGACAATGTCAAAGAAGGAATACCTTGAAGATTAAAGAAAATGAATGAAGAAGAAATGGAATCGCAAGAAGCAAGCACGAAAACAAAGAGATTTTGAGAGAAAGAAGGCAGAAATTCGAAGTGACGGTGGCCACAAATCAAATGTTCACTCCATTTAAAGAGGTGGCAGACTCTTCGATAACTGGTGGGAGTTGAAGTCATTCCCTAGTTTTTCACACCACGATGCAGCCTCACTCACTCACGCACCACATCTCTAGTACGTGCCCACTCCACGAGCGACTTGTATGGAAGAGTACTGCATGTGCGCCGCACACGCCTATAGCAAGACACAAAATGTAATGTTTGTCTTCAATGCACTCTTCAACGGTTAGAAAAGGACATAGTTATCAAATACATAGACTTTCCTCACCTAACATGTCAGAACTCGCTTGCAAAACCAAAAGCATGTCCACCCAGAGCAATTTGACAGAAGCATCATGAATAACACTTGTCCAAGCTCGAGGGCTTGACAAGCTTCACAGACCTGCAATTCTCACACCTGTTGAGGTTATCACTCTCGACACTGGACAACACTTGTCCATGCTTAGGGGCTCAACTGACTCGTCACCCTTCTACTTGTCGAGGCTACTACCCACGACTTCAAACAATCTCCCTCGACATGGGACAATCTCGTTTGACAATGGACAACCTCTTTCGCCCACAAGCCGGCTCAGAGCTTAGGGTCTTATGTACTGTCCAAGATCCACAAAAAACATGTGTCATGTTATGTGGCAATACAAGACACACGTCAACCCTCCATGTCAACCCTGGCACAGGAGCACAAACGATGCGCCCTTAACAGTTGGGCTCCTCAACTGACAAGTTATATTTAACATCTTAATTATTTGAATATATTGTCATCTCTTTATCTCTGGGCAGGTATTCAAAACTGCACATTATCTATAGGGTACAATTATCTACTAGCAATTATCTCTAAGTTACATGTTATTTCTAACATTATCTATTAGTCACTTTTATCTACTGGCTATTATCTACAAATCGGTAATTATCTACAAGGGTTGTTACATCACCGTAACAACCCATATCAACAAGGACCCGTAGCTCACTCTCCACATTATAAGTATCAAGTTCCCTCGTACTCTCTCGACACATTTATGAACACACACAGTCATTTGTACTCTCTTAAGACAAACACACTTGCTCATATACTTATTCTTTATACTCTCCTAACTCATATACTTACTTAAACATTAGAGTCTTTTATTTTGTATGTCCCCCTTTTATTCTTCTAAAAAAAGTCACTCTCGGTCCGATGTGTGAAATTTAGAAGTTCATCTTAATCACGTTTACCCTGACGTGTCAGTTCCGAATTTTGAATTTTGGTAAGTGTAATATATATATTTTTTTTATAAAAAAGTAGCATTTAATTTAAATTAAGTTAAAAAATTTATAAGCTTAACCGGTCATTTTAGTATGTAACTTTTTTTTGTTATTTTATTTAATTAATGTTATTTGTGTCTTTCCTGCTACAAAAACATTATTGAAGACAAATTATTATTATAAAATGATATTTGAAATATTTTTTTATCAATATCTATTATTAAAATTATGTGTGTTATATAAAAAAGTGAAAATATTCATAAAATTAATATTTTTTAAAAGATAATTTATTTAAATTATAATGATATGAGACGTGTATAAAAATATTTTTATACATAGCTATTAACTTCTATTTTATAAAATTTAGAAAAATAGAAAAATAAATTAAAATCATTTTTTTACAGAAATGAAATAATAACTTTAATAAAAAAGTATAGATTGTAAACTTAATTCATGTTAATAAACACATCCACGTGTCGAACTTTTGCCGCCACTTTATTATCGTATTGTAAACTTAGTACACGTACAAAAGCACGTCCACGTGTGGAACCTTCACCGTCACTTTACATGAGCAAAAACACGTTAACGTGTCTTATAGAGTTATATTAATATTAATAAAAATGTAAATAGTCATTTTTGTTCTTGAACGTGAAAATTCATTGATAAAAGATAAAAATATAAAATTTAGAAGTGAATAGACACGTTGGTCTCCGACTTTTGACCCATTTTGCAACTTAGTCTCTATCTTTTTGAAATGTAAAAAATAGTCTCTATTTTGCATAAGTTTTACAAAATAATCTTTGCCGTTAAATTTAAAAATAACGTCGTTAGTGAGGTGTATTGTTGGCAATTTTAGTGTCACATAAACTATCCAACGTGGCAAATTGTCCCAGATTGTGACACGTAAACTAGACTTTGATGCAAAATTTAAAAAGTTGTCAAATATTTTTTTCTTCACTTGTTTCTTCCTCAAATTAGGACTTCTAAAGCCTACCACATTACCATCTTCACTCAGACCAACCTTCATTGAGAAGGTGGACATCACCCCATTTGGGACAAGATGATGTTCCAATTTCAAAACCTTCGTTATCGAAAATGCGCAAACACACATACACGTAGTGATCGAGTTTGAAGAAGAGAGCACGCGGCGCGAGCAAAACCACCACCACCATGGTTAGGGCTCGCGAGAACTGGGAGAAGCTGGTTCGCACGACGCTGAAGAGGGAGCAGCATAGGAATGCGGGCTAAGGCCACACCAAAGTCCCCAGCGGAATCGTCGGCGTGGTTCCACCGTCGCTAGCGCAAACCACCAACATTGATTTGATCTTGCAGGCCGCCAACAAGGTTCAATCGGAGGATCCTAACGTTGCCAGGATCTGTAAGTGTTCGATTATTGCTTAACCGGAATGGAATTGCGAGTTTCGACTTTCGATGTTGCGTGCGGTTAATGTTGTTAGTGTGTGAATATGAGATCTACATGTGTATTATAGTAGCCTTGGAGTTAGTTTGATTATGTTCTGGAAGTTAGGCTTGTTTAATTTTTTTTAATTTGGTGATTTGTGAAACTGGTATAATTGAGGATTGGGGAAAGTTTTTTCTTGCAGGAATTCGAGTTTAGTGGTGGTTGAAATGAAATATATGTTGAAGATGGAGCTATGCTGAGACGAGGGTGGGAAATTGGAGGTGGTTAGTGCCGAAGAAACTGGCTGTTATATAGTGTGTGAGGTGACTTTAGTGGATGTGAAAATGGAAGGGGGATGTTATGAACTGAAATCATGGAAGGAGGAGATAATCTATAAGTGTTTAGTAGGATTTGAAAATGGGTTTACTTAATTTTTGAATGGTTTTTATCCTAACTTATCATAATTTTTCAATTCAGTCCAAAGACTTGCCACATGGATTTGCTTACATGGACAAAGACTTGCCACATAGATATATGACTAACAGTGAAAATTAGATTTTAACAGTAGGGACTTATTTGCATAACGGATGTAAAGATAGGGATTATTTTTTATATTTCAAAAAAATAGGGACTAATTTACAAAATGAGTCAAAAGTCAAGGACCAAAATGCCTATTCACTCTAAAATTTAATCCCTGAAAGTATTAAAAGTACAACAAATATATCTGACCGTTAACTTTTGTCGATCACTGTTAATGAAATATTCTACATGACACAAATAGACAAATTTGTCACTAAAATGATTGTCAATGTGGTCATCTCTAATTGCTAACATATGGACATATTTGTCATATAATATTTTCTTGACTTTTGGTCTTTCCACTCTCTAGGAATAAGAATAAGATAAATAATCACTTTTGTTCCTGAATGTATAATTCACTAACAAATGTGTCTCTGAAAGTGTAAAAAATGTGACAAATATATTTGACCATTAACTTTCGTCTGTCACCGTTAATAAAATAGCCAAGATTTGAAAAAGTGAAATATGAAATATATTTATCTTTCATTTATAGTAGATTGTGACTAATTATTATAATTTGAAAAAAATTTGTAATGATTGGTACACTATTACAATGTTTATTTTGGATAATTTCTATTATGACTTGATAATCAATATTATTGTTATTATTATGTTTGTTTTAAATTATGTTTGTCAATATATTTTTTTAAGTGATTATTGTAATATTATGCTTATAACATTAAAAAAAAGACAAAAAACCTATCCTAAAATTTTATTTTACCTTTAAATGAAACGGAATTTCATGTCTAACAAATTAGTCCAAAAGAAACATACTCATATTTAAGTCCAATAAGAAAATATTGGTATTTTTGTTCAATAATGGTAACGAGCCGATATATTTATCACACTTTTTACACTTTTGGGGATTAAATTTTATATTTTTATCTTTCAGGGACGTATTTGCTAATAAATTACGCATTCAAAGACAAAAGTAACTATTTACCCTTAATAAAAATACAACTAACATTTTCCGCAACAACTTAATCTCACACATAATTATATATTAGTATTTTTAAGTATAATATTTATAATTAAAAATATATATTATGATAATATTATTATTTGTTTAATTTATTTTCCACTAGATATATGGCAATGTAATTTTTGTTTGGTCCTAGTTTAGAGATCACATGTGTTTTACAAGTCCCTAACCTATTAAGTCACAAACTAATCTTACTAGCACTATGCGACAATAGTTAACCCAATGGAACTATTCACATGGTAAAAATTGAATAAGGATTGTTATTCATTACTCTAATATAAATACAACAAAATCTTACATAGGCTCAAAATTAAATAAACTTTACTCAATAAATATTAAGCAAAATAAACTATATGAAGAAAAATTTACATATTACTGTACCTTTTAAAACATGGACATAATTTCATATATGAAGTAAATTTAATGTTAAAATTATGTTGATAATTTTTTTTATAATATTTTCATATTACTATAACTTTTTTGTATAATACGTATAATTTAAAATATATATTGTATAGCATATTATTATTAATTTCATTATTAAGTTAAATCACTAATTTTGCCTATTTGGCAACAGAATTTAAAATTAAATAGACTGTAACATATAACACACACACTCTTTATTATTGTGTAACATTTTCATGTAACTTTACTGTCAGACAATCTATTTAGCCAATGAATTATTTTTGGCATTGTCGAGATTTGTCTATTGTAAATAATGCATCTTGCAAGACAAGTATTCCTGATACGATGTTGTTTACTTGGACCAATTGTACTCCTCTTGCACCCCTACCTTACTAAGCTCATCATTGTTATTTCACGGAGTATTTTGGGGTGTGCTGCATTTCAATCATTTGAAGATGCAAATAAGTAAAACAAAACATCTTGAACTTTAGTTGTCTAGAACAACTACAACAATCTGCTGAGTGACGCTTTCTTGTTTTTTTTTGCTTGTGTTTTCGGCATATCACATCAAAATTTCATATGTTAGCAAAAAAATAAAAAATAATAATTCATATACACATGTGATGTGACCATGCAAACTGCTGCGTGGCAATCAGGTAGTTTTAAGAGAAGAAATTTCTACACACTTTGTCATGCTCAATACTTGAGCCAGGTGCTAACCAACCTCTCCTTAAAGAATCATACATGCAGGAGAAGACAGAGATAAACCTAACTTTATTGATTGAGCTCCAAACAAAGCTTGTGAATTCTATCTTTCCTTTATTTTTTTAGTGTTTAAATTTTAATCATTACGTGTATCATCTAATAGTGTACTGATATATTATTTAATATATTAAATTTATAAAAAAATATTTTAATTTTTTATATTTTAAAAATTTTCATTTTGATATATTACGTTTTTAAATTTTTATTTTAGTATTTTTATATTTTAAAAAATTTCATTTTAATCTTCTTTTTTCATCTGTTAAAAAAACCGGTGCGGCATTAATATTTAAAATTGTGAAATATTTAATTATTTTAACCACTATTTTTTTAAATTGATTATTTTACTTATATTTAATCCTCCATTGAAAATGTAAACAATTCAACTGAACTGTTTATGTAAAAAATAATTCAACTGAACTGAAACATGATTAAATAGACAATTATTACATATAAATCTTCAAAATTATATAATACGTTAAGTAATAAATAACAAATAATACTTAAAAGAAATATTAAATTGATATATAAAAATGATTACACATCTAGTAAGACAAAAATTAATAACAATAATATATAGAGAGAGTAAAGAAAGGATAGTTATTACGTCACTCCTTACTACAAAGTCTCAATCAACAATTAAATCTAAGAAAGGGGCAAGTCATCCAATGACTTGCTACCTTGTTTATACACAGCCCCACTGTAATTTGACGTTAGACCTTTATTTGGTTATAAAAAAATAATATTGGTTGAGAAAACAAAATTGTTCAAATCAATAATTTTATTTTTTTGGCGGGAATGGTACAAATCAATAAATCACTACTTTTTGCCAATTTTATACCAATTTGGCTAGTCTTTCAATTCAATTTTGCTAGCAAAACATTGATTTATCGTTTTTCTAATTGAGCAAGTCAATTCAATCTAGCTTTTCAATCTGCCTTTTAAACAAAATAATTCAATCACTATTAATGATGTAAAGATCCCCATTTTATTTACGTTATCAAATACATATTTATAAAATCTTTTGCGCTCTTTATACTGATCTTATTAGGATGAATAAAATTAAAATAAATTATTAATAAAACATAAAATAATCAGATTAAATAAATATCATTCAATCTTTTTAAAAATAATTTTCAAGATAATAAAATTTACGAATAAATAAAAAATAACACTTAATGATTAATATATGTAACAAAATTAATGTATGTTGATTATTATTTGCTTTAAAAAAATCTAAATAAGTAACTACAGAAAATTTTAGAAATTAAAATTTGACAGTTTGAAAAATATAAGAAAAAATCAGGAAAGAAAAACATGAAGTAGAAGAAGGGAAAGTAGAAAAGTAAAACAAGTTACAATAATAATTTACCAGAAATAAAAATGAAAATCTAAGAAAAATGCGATATAACTTTTATATTTGTGTTATTATAGATTATGGATAGACTATTATACATTAGTTAGATAGATTCTAAATACCTCCAATTTTGAAATATAGTCGCCAGTGAAGCGAGGCCACAATGTCATTGTCCCCTACTTCAGCACTGGTGGGTTAAAGGGGTCTTTGAAATTGGCCTTCTCACTGAGATCTTGGAATTCATCCACAAGATTTTGAAGCCTTGCAACAAACTCTATTAAAAGGGAAGCAAATGTTGCCAAAGACAGAGAGCTTGCACTTTCATATACTTTGGAATCTTGCTCAAGTAACATGTTATCTCCATAAAATGAGAGACGTGGCCATGATATTTTGTTGGACAACAAGCTTTGAGAAATGTGCAATTCAGGAACTGAAGGCTCTATGTTTATGTTAAGTCTTGAATCAACTCCTGTTTCACTGAGGGAAGAGATCAATGAGTGTTTGTGTTCATGAGGGTCTTTGAGATCAATCAACAAATTGTCATGATTTTCAACTTCTTTAGGCTTTTTTGCAGCCTGCCAGCTCTCTGAATTTACTAGGAGGAATGATTGTTGGTCAATCTTCATCTGCAATTGCTCAGCTGCTTCATGTACTTTCAAAAGTATGTCTACATTGCTTAGCTTTTCCATATTTTCCACTTTGCTTCCAAGTTGGCGTAATACTTTAGCTCCTTCAGTGCCAACCTTCTGAAGTTCAATGCTGAAAACCAGCCTCTTTTCTGGGGGTGCCTGTACAGATATAAAATTTGAATACCAAGTTATCAACAATGCATTGTAACAGCAAGATACGTGTAAAAGCCTATAAATAAAACAGAGGAAAATTTTCTGAATCATTGTTCTTCATTCTCAGATTTCACAATTTCAAGGTGAGCAAGAAGGCCTCATCAACATGGTCTAAAATAACATCATATTTTCCTCAATGTAGATAGGACAACCACAAGTTTATTGATTATAGATAAGGTGTAAAACCGCAAAAATATCCTGCCTTCTCAAACTAATTGATAAATTGTCACATCATAAAAAATAATATGAATTTGTAACTTAATTTTATTCAGTCAGCATCGGTTAATTTTACTGCAATGAAGTAATTTAGACAAAAAAAGAACAAATTATAACAGGGTTCGTTTATCTTAAATATGGAGGAAAAGAAAGGAAAAGAACTGAATAATTACATCTAAGTAGTAGCATAGACTAGTAGCTGGTGCTATTCATGGACTTTAAAAAGAGTCTTGAGAGAAAATACAAAATACTAAAAATCTGGCATTTGGGAAGACGTTTCAAGAGAATGCCACTCTCAAGCCATCAAACAGGAGATAGTACATTTTCCCATCCTCTTAAGGTAGACTTTATGAAAGAACGATTAAAAATAAAAAGAACCACAAATCAGGTATATGAAGCAGGATAAATTTACAGTGTGCAGAGCCAATTATAAACCAGAAGTTCCCCAAACGAAAAAAAAAAACAGAAAGAAAGAAAAGGTAACAAAGAACACTAACAAAAATTACAACACAACTAACATCTAGCACAGATCATGGAAAGAAAGGTCCCTTTTACCTGTATTTCTGAAAGTATGCATCCATGCATTGCCATGACCATGAAAGCACAATGCCTCAAAGCTCCACTGACTTTAACATAGCTTCTCCAAGGATAATTGAATGTTTTGTATGGACCATGAGGTGGCTCCCATAATGCAAAATCTACCTGTGAAGGTAAGATAAATATCATAAAATGTAGCCACTAGTTTTGGCATTTAGGCTACTGAAGATGGGAGAGATGACAACTACAAAATATGAATACCAAAGACTCTTCTTGACTTGACGATTGAACTGCTGCTCGATAGCCACGGTAAAGTGGATCATCCGAGGCTTGATAAACAAGAATTTTTGAAGGGACCCTCTCATATGCAACACATTGCAGGTAGCCATTAACACAGCCTAAACAAAGTTACAAAGAAACCAACTCAGGTTGACAACAACACAAAATTAAGTACAGCAACCAGGCATAAAAAGCACCAACAAATCTTTGCAAGGATTCAGAACATATGGGGAAATTCAAGCAAACCTTCTAAAGATGCAGCAACTCCATTGAAATTTTTCACCACCAATTTATGCAGATCCTCCCCAGACCAGATGGGGTATATGAAAATATTTACAAACAAGCATATGCCAGCACCAATTGCAATAAGAATTAATCTGTAAAAGGCTGTGGAGAAAAATTCCCTGCTAGTTCTCCCAGATACCAATACAATACAAAATGTCAACAAAAACACACGAAAGCCATATTCATATGTCTTCATTGCAGGCAGTAGCTTCACATAGCTTGCACAAAAACCTGCACACCACAAGCAGGATCATCAATCCCTAAATTTTTGTTTTATGAACATATATTATTTGGCCATAAAAAATTACATTATCTTTTTTGGGCTCATGAAAATCATTTTTAGCCTTCAAATAAGCTCTATCTTAATTATACCAGTTTCAGAGATAAGCTCAACAAAATAAGCTCTTTCTAGCTTATCGTGCTGTCAAGCTTAGTAAGAAGATTTCCTAGTTTATCACTAACATATTACTATTTGGTTAACCAATCTATATACACCATTGCTAACTTAGAAATTGGTCTGAAAATCAGTTTCCTAGAAGTTATAAATATTTTAAAATTAAAAAAAATGGTATAATCATATAAATATGAACTAAAAAAACATATTTTCTCCATTTTGAAATAATTATAGATAAATGTTAACAACACACTATTACTTGATGAATTTCCTACAACTTTTAATAACAATAATAAAAAAAAGAGCTGGCCTAAGCTTTCTAGTGGAACTCAAGAAATTCACCTATTAATAAAGAGCTTGATGAAAAGTGTGCATGAAAGAATGGTTATCATATAAGATTTCACTGAAGGATTAAGAAAAATCAATGAATACTATCAGTTTTAAAGAAAACATTACTGAAGTAGTAGTCCATTGAACTATATTAACCTCTTAGTCACTTACTCTATTAACACTTATTTCACCTGGTGATGATACCAAGAAAACCGAGATAAAGTTTGGTGTGTGTTAGGGGGGAGTAGTCAACATTTCCTTAATTTTCTAAACTGTAGAATAATTTGAACCAAACAACAGTTATTTAAACATAGAAAAATAGAATAAATATACATTTTGTTATTTAAAAGATGCTATTAGTGATGTTTTGGTGCCAAGGTATACGCTTGTTGGCAAGTCAAAGACAGCAGCAGCCTAAACTTATTAGTAAGTATCACAATTTGTAGAACTAATTTGTATAAAGAGACACTCGCAGGAACCAAAAAAGCAAAAGCAATATCTTTGTGTTATCTACAAAGAGGAATGCTATGGTATAACACGCTCATAAATGTGCTCTTTCCAACTCACTGTCTAACATGAGTAGAAATTCAAGTGGGTTGCATTAAATACTACTAAAGGATTCTAATTAAGCAAGGAGAACGACCCATGATGTTTCTTAGGGCCCACCAATGTGTTGGGAAAAAAATGTGTAACAGAGCGTTTCAGTGCAAAGAAAAGTACGTTTATTAGAAAGAACATTTAAACATACTTAAACTGAAAAAAAAAATATATTCCACCTGCAATAAATATGCATAGTACGATAATAAGTTCCTCGAACTTTCCAGACAAAACGGCCAACTCAGCAATTCCCAGCGCAAGCCCTCCAGCGGAAATTGTTCCCAAAGAACGATTGAACCCTTTGTTCAAAGTCGCCCCTACAAAATAAAATTGCCAAAAACATTTTAAAAAATTAAAATAAAATTTCATTAAAATGTATGTTTTTACTAAAAACATCAAAATATTAATAAAAAATTCTTAAACTAAAGTGTATATTATTTTTATACTCTAAATACGTAATTTAATTACACCTATGATAAGTTTATTTTCAAAGATAAGAATTCAAAACAATGTCAGATTTATAATAAGTCACCTATCATACACAATAAATTGAGCTAGATTTCTTGACCTACCTATCATAAGTTTGTTGCATTTAAACTGGATATACATCAAAATAAGATTATTGAAGTGAAAATAGAAAAAAGAAAGTTTTTTGTGGTGTAAAATTTTACACTATTTTTTTTCAATTTTAATGAATTTTAAAATAATTATTATAAAAAAATATATTATATATGTCAATATAGTGCATTTCAATTAAATTAAAAGTAAAAATTGATAATTAATAATTTAATAATATTAATTAGCATATACTGTAAGTGTAAAAGCAATTAAAAATAATATTTAATTTGACTTTAAAGATATTTATCAACAAATTTATCATTCACAGTAATATTAATTGAATAAGATTGTAAAATTTTAGTGCATATCTTTTTTTTTTCAATTAATATCAGATATCAGAGTCAACTATAGTAAATTTGTGAAATTTTACTAATAATTACCTTGATTTTTAAAGTGTAAACTATAATATACTATATAATGACAATTTATAGAAATAAAATTATTAACAATAAAAAAAAAAAGATGAGTGTAAGGACGAGAGAATCCGTTTTCAATCCCAGCAAAATTCCCTTGACCCAAGATTAGTCTCTCACCCAGTGACCTAGTGAATTGAGAGGGACAGTCGTGGACAAAAAAAAACTTGTTGTTGAAGAAAAGTAGAAGTAAAGAAAAGAGGAAGAAGGCGAGTTGGAGAGAAATCTCTATTCTCTAAGTACAGTTTGAGAATAATAATATACCTACCTACGCTGAATTCGAAAACGACAACGACGGTGAGAATGGCCCAGATGGAGTACTTGCTGAGCTGCTCCTCCTTGATGTAAATGAACAACGAAACCAACGCCAGCGACAGCCCCGCCTTCGCCGCGAACACCACCTTCCGCGGATCCGACCGCGCCATCTCCCGCAGCTCACGGAAGAACCTCCCCACGCCCTCGCCGAACCGCGCCACGCGATCCGAGAGGGTGTGGGGAGTAGCGGCCGCGGCGGTGGCGGTGGCGGTGGTGTTGCCGTTTAGCCTCAGCTCCGACAAGTCCTTCCGCGAGAGGAGCCTCTCCTTGCTCCTCTCCGCGAATATTTGCCTCAGCGACACGCTTCTCGTTGCTGCCGCTGCCATCGCGATGATTCTTACTTCTTGTTCTTCTTCTTCAGTCTTACGACGACATCGTTTTGTGGATGCTGCGTTTGATTGAGAGGGCGCGTTTTGGAGGGGGCGCGCGTCGTTCTATGTGGCGATTTGGTGGGGAAGTGTAAGTGGGAAGGGAAAGAGAACCGAGAGTTGGAGAAAGCAGAACGGACGCTTTTTGCGGTGGGGTAAGCGTCATGGATATTAATAGGGGCGGTCTAACTGCTAAAGTAAGAATGTGATAAAAAATAATTTCATCCTAAATCACATAATAAAATTATATGAAATTTTGTGCTTAAAAAAATTATTTAATTGACTTCAAATAAAAATAAGATTAAATAGAATTAAATAACCTCATCTTTAATATCAATAGAATTTAAATAAATGTTTTGTATTTTGAATTCTATCATTAATACTAAGATTATTACATTTAATGTATTATTTTTAATTTATCTTTTATATCATTTTATTTCATATCATTTATATATATATAATTAAAATTTTATAATTTTTAATTAAAATTTAATAATTAAAACTATACTAAAATACATAATTATATATAATAAAATTATAAAATATTAATAATTAGTATTTTTAATTAATTTTAAAAATCTATATTCTTTATTCACTTTGCCTAAATAGTTCTCAGTTTACACTTGACTTTACAATTTGATTGTTGTTATCATTTATATGTAAAATGAGATTTATTTACCTAAAGTTCATTTTTATATATTTCAATCAATTTAAAAATAAAATTCATTTTTCTAAAATTGAAATAAATGAAAACTATTTACCTAAAGTCAATAAAGAATATAGAATTTTATAATTAATTAAAAATATTATTAAAATTTATATTTTATCATTCATTTATATATATTTATGTATTTTAGTATAATTTTAATTATTAATTTTTAATTAATAATTATAAAGTTTAATTTTATACATAAATAATATGAAAAAAATAAATGATTTGAAAGAGAAATTTAAGATGGTGCATCAGATCTGATAGTCATGACATTAATAATATAATTTAAAATATAAGATAATCATCTAAATTTTATTTTGAAGATTGAGGTTGTTTAACTCCATTTTCACTTTGGGTCAATTAGGCAAACCCTAAAAGAATCTAAATAAATGAATGTAATTTTACTTGACCACATAAGATGGAATTGTTTAATCATATTTTTTATTGGAATTAGTTAGAGAAATTCATATTATTATTATTATTATTATTATTATTATTATTATTATTATTATTATTAAATAAAATCTAAAGTTAAATTTTAAATACTTTTATTATCTACTTAAAAATCTCATCTGTAATCTCCATTTCATCTTCAAAGTCAAAGGTCAAACAATGAATAATAAAGACATTTTTAATGCGAATGAACTTTAATGTAAATATATAATTTTTATCTTGAAAAAATCTACTAATCAGTTCATTTAAGAAAGAAAATAAAGTGTATATTTTCAAATAAGAGGAAAGGGAAATATAATTTAAATATCTGTTAAGAAAAGAGAATGCAATTTACTCTAATATTTTATCCATTTAATTTAAATATTAAGGTAATTTTACTTCAGTTCATATCTCCAATGTAAATGTGTTGAATCCACATATTTGGTTTTAATGATAATAAATCATTAATCATGCAAATTATAATGGTGATGGAGAAAGATATTTGAAATTATTTGTTTGATTAGTATTTCAGTTACAAATAATGAAGTAAAAACAAGTCCAGTGTTCTGATGTGAGCAGAATGGAAGTTCAGAAAGAAAAAGAAAAAACTAAGATAAAGCACAAGTTTGATTAAACAAAACTTTACAGTAAATAAAGGGATTAAGAAAGGAAACTGCAAAGATCCTTCAGAAACCTTCAAGTAAAGACGATTACAAAAGACTCAAAATCAAAATGGAGCATCATCAGAAATAGACTTCAAAAAGACCTTTTCTGCGAAGGTCTGAATTTTTGTTCTGAATACATTAAAAGCAAGATATGTCTTAGAAAGGATCTTGACAAAGGGTCAAATTAAAGTACTTTCTAAATTGCTATCTGAAGTAGTGAATTAATGAAGTATTTGAAGTACTCATAATCACTTTATGAAAGTTTAGGAGATTACAAAAACGTTTCTTAAGCAACTTGTGATGCATGCAATGAAGTTAAAACAATTCCAAGAGTCATCATCAAAGGATATTCAAGTGAAGTTGCTGCAAGTACACTGATCTCTACTCAACAAAACTATTAGAAAGACTTTCTTATATGTGCTTTATTATACTGTCCTTCAAAATGAAATAGCTCAGAAAGAGATCTATAGTCTGACAGAACATAACATAGCTGACAGTGTTTAAACTTTGCAACAAACTAACAGTGGGTCCCTACACCAATGACTAGTTTGTTGAAAACCTTCTTAAAGAAGTCTAAATTGCATTTTCAACAGAAGCAGTCTGATTGAATCAAGAAAACATCATCAAAACCTCCTCTGAGAAAAATTAATTTGCTTCTTCCTCTTTAATGAGAGTGACCCACTTCCTTCTTAAGCCTTATTGAACATTTGTGAGAAGTGTGAATTGTATTCCTGAGTGGAAACCTCCTAATTTATGAAGAATTTGTGTCAGTGCAGTGTCTTCACAGAAAACCCTTTTTATAAACTGAGAAAAGTCTCCAAACCAACCAAGTGTTGGTGTTGTAGGGAGCAACCGTGTTGTATCTTAAGTCAGTGGGATTGTCACTGATTAAGACTCGAGCTGTTGTTTCAGGACTTGTGTGATGTTCTGGGTTGTTGACACCTTGAGTTAAGGTGTTGTGTTGTTGTAATTGAAGTTGTGATAGTGAAATCTCACTGGTTTGAGTAAGAAATGGATGTGGCCTTGTGATTTAGTGTGAATTAGTATATATCTGTTGTCTTGTTTTCCTTCTCTTCTCATTTAATATTTGTTCTAGTTAAACACTGATCTTAAGGAAGAGAACTGATAGTTAGAATCTTACAAAAAAAAGAACTTTTAAGAAAGGTTTTTGTTTTCAGACAAAAGTTTTGAAGTTTCACTCTAAGTCAATAATTTTCCAAAAATTGATAAAGTTCTTTTCTGACCCAGAAAGGATTTACGTTCTGAACAAAGAAACATCTTTTCAGAAAGAATTAAAATTGTAAACAACACGACTCAACCTTCCTTCTTGTGTCATTTTGTTCACTTCAAAATGTATATTTACTCTTATAATTTATACATTAATACACAATTGTTTTGAAGTATATAAACATTGATAGAGGCAGCCTCCTCTTGCTGACCACCTCAAATGCAACATTAATGATGCATTTTTTTTTTTTTGCAGACAATACTAGTTTCCGAATGGGTGTGTGCATCAGACATGACCATGGCCAATTTGTAAGCGCGTTTACAGACTTGAAACCAATTATATTGCATATACATGGTGAAGCATTGTGTTGTAGACTACATAGCTAACCTAGGATTTGAGGCCTAGGACCTCCAGAGAAGAGAAGAAGGTAAGGATAAAGTTGTTTTTTATTGCCTTTGTTAGAATTACACAACCTCGTATATATAGATATTTCAGTGCACATTCTAGATTCATATTCTAACAGAATTTGGCATTATATGCCTTGGAGGAAAATAAACATTGTGCTAATCATGGAGACAACCTCTAACGACACAGAAGAATTCCTAGATTCTGCTTCTAAAAGAGTATTGCCAGCTCAGCATCATTTGGTTGCATAATCCTCAAGGTACCATGGTTTACTAATTACCATTTTTGTCCTTCTATGTTCTTTTTCTTCTTTTGCTTTTGTCTCAAGCTCTGTGTTTTCATTCATAACATTCCTCTGAGCTTCCAAAACAACCTTGTCCTCAAGGTTGTAATTGATTTTGAGGCTCTCCCACTTTTCCCATGAGGTGTCTTCTAGGAGTATTCCCATCCATTGAACTAGGACTAGAATTGTCTTCCTGATGTTGTCTGTTCCCATTTTGTGTCTAGATTGTGAGGAGTTGGTTGTCCTCTGACAAAGCTGGTAATTCCACTACAGGGTCTGTAGTAGTGGGCTGAAATGGTTTCAGTAAGCAACAATAAAACACGGGGTGAATCTTTGAGGTTGGCGGCAATTCTAGTTTGTACGCAACTGCCCCGATTCGTTGAATTATGCGAAAGGGACCATAGAATCATTTTACGAGTTTAGAATATTTACTTCCGATGGCTTTCGTCTGCCGATGGGGCCGTAATTTGACCAACACCTAGTCTCCTACTTCAAAAGTCAATTCACGGCGTTGTTTGTCTGCGTATGCTTTCATTCGTTGTTGGGCCTTTGTCAGCTTCTTTGCAAAAGTAGCAAGTATTTGGTCTCGTTGCTTAAGCCACTCATCAATGACTTCCACATTCGAGGTTCCCTCCAGATACTGGATTAAACTTGGAGGTTTCTTGGCAAAAGTTATCTCATATGGAGACATTCCAGTTGTAGAGTGCACCGAGGTATTATACGACCATTCTGCCCATATCAAGAATCGTCCCCACGTTGATGGACAAAGGCTCTGAGGTATTGTTCGATGACACGGTTCATGACCTCTATCTGTCCGTTGGTCTAAGGGTGGTACGCTGAGCTCATACGGAGCTTCGTTTTGTGAATGTATGTATACATGATTTTGATGATGTCAAAAGAAGAATCAAACAAGGCTCATTTTGCTTCAAGATTAATACAAGATTGTTTCAACAAACAAAGTCTTGATTCAAGATTTCTTCAAGATCAAGCCTTGCCTCAAAATGAAAAGATTTCAAGTCATCCAAGGCACATGTAATCGATTACCAATACATGTAATCGATTACCAAGGCACATGAAAGTGTGTAATCGATTACACATCATATGTAATCGATTACCAAAGACTCTGAACGTTGGAAATTCAAATTTTAAATGAAGAGTCACAACTGTTCAAGAAAAATAAATGTGTAATCGATTACACTAATTTTGTAATCGATTACCAGAGAGGATTTTCAAGGAATATCACCAACAGTCACATCTTATCATTTGGATTTTGAATGACCATCAAAGGCCTATATATATGTGTGACTTGGGACGAAATGAGAGAGAGTTTTGCTTGGAAAAAATGTCTTATCCTCTCAAAAGACAATGAGAGAGATTCCAAAAGAACTTCATTGTCAAATGCTCTCTCAAAAGAAATCCTTGACCAAACACTTACAAAATCTATAAGGATTCTTACATGATCTTCATTGTAATATTCTTCTCTTGAAGAGAGATTTCTTCTTCCATTCTTCTTATTCGATGAGATTGGTTAAGAGACTGTAAGCCTATCCCTCTTAAGATTATTGAGGCCACAAGGTCCAACACGTTCCACTGAACTTGAACAATTCCTGCCAGAAACAGCTCACAAAGAGGGGGTCCTTGTCGGAGACCAAGCTCCGAGGCATGTCGTGGATTTTGTCGACGATGTCCATGAATAGCCTTGCCATGCCTGAAGCGGAGTATTATGCTAGCAACATGCCCAAATGAACTCCTTTCGAAAACCGGTCTACCACTACTAGGATGGTGGAATGACCTCAAAAGTTCGACAATCCCATAATAAAGTCGAGGGAGAGGTCTTCCCATGGCTGTGCCGGAATAGGCAAGGGGCATAGTAATCCCGAAGAGCGTCGATGACAATACTTTGTCTGTTGACATGAGGTGCAGTGAGCAACGTGTTTGTGAACATTGTGCTTCATATTTGACTAGGTGAAGTTTTCTCGAATCCGTGCTAGAGTCTTCATGACCCCTGTGTGCCTGCCGGTGGGTGTTGAGTGGTATTCTGCAAGGATAGTGGGGATGGACGAGGCTCCCTGTGGTAACCAAATGTGCCATTTCTTCAAAATCAAATCCTGTCGGAGCATACATTCAGGATGATTATGAGGCTCAGCAATTATCTGTTGATGGTACTTCTGGAATTTGGGATTGTTTGATAGCTCTGCCTTCAATTCCTGCAAAAACATACAATTTGGAACTGTTAGTATCAAAAGGGTGCCGGAAGGAATCTCCGATCGCCGAGAAAAGGCGTCTGCAGCCAGGTTTGACTTGCTAGCACAATATTGAATCGTATAGTCATAACCCATTAAGCGTGCAAGGTATGTCTGCTGCTCTGGAGTTTGGATTGCTTGTGCCATGAGTTCCTTAAGACTTCTATGGTCTGTAAGGATCATGAAATGGTGGCCCAGGAGGTACTGGTGCCATTTTTTTATTGCCTTCGTGATCGCCGCTAGTTCGCGGACATAGGTGGAAGCACGAAGCAACTTTGGGCAGAATGGTTTGCTAAAATAAGCTATGGGGTGATGTTGCTAGGATAATATCGCCCCTATACCAATTCCAGAGGCGTCAGTCTCGACTACAAAGGGCAGGGAAAAATCCGGTAGCCGCAAGACTGGGGCTTTACATAGGGCCTCTTTTAGCCGGAGAAAAGCTTGCTTGGCAATGAGTGACTAGTGAAATGAATCTTTTGCCAACAAGGCGGTGAGTGGCGTCGCCAAAGTGGCATACCCTTGGATGAAGTGACTGTAGAATCCTAAAAGGCCCAAAAAACCACACAATACTCTGACTGATGTTGGTGGCGACCATTGAAGGACAGCTTCGACCTTGGCAAGAACAGGTTCCACTCCTCTCTCTAACACAAAGTGACCCAAATATTCCACTTGTTGAGTGGCAAGGGAACATTTGGATAATTTGAGGAAAAAGCTATGATCACGCAGGGTTCGGAAGGCTATTTTCAAATGTTCGAGGTGGTCAGAGAAGGATTTGCTATAAATTAAGATATCATCAAAAAAGACGATGATAAATTTACGCAAATATGGGACAAAAGTAGTATTCATCATTGCCTAGAATGAAGAAGGTGTGTTGCATAGGCCAAAAGGCATAACGAGGAATTCATAATGGTCGTGATGAGTCCTGAATGCAGTTTTGCTCACATCCGCCGAAGTCATGAGAATCTAGTGATACCCTTGCAGTAAATCCAATTTCAAAAGCCACCGTGCTCCGCCGAGTTCATCGAGCAGCTCATCTACCATCGAAATCGGAAAGTGATCCTTGATGGTGATCACATTGAGAGCTCTGTAGTCCACACAAAATCTCCAGGTGTCGTTGCGCTTCTTGACTAAGAGGACCGATGATGAAAAAGGGCTGGTGCTTGGGCGGATAATGCCATGTTGAAGCATGCACGAGACCTGAGACTCAATTTCTTGTTTTTGGAAATGAGGGTACCTGTAAGGATGGACATTGATCGGAGATGAGTGAGGTGAAAGGTGTATTGAGTGGTTGGTGGTGCAGGATGGGGGTAGAGCAGTTGGTGTCTGAAAAAGGGAGGAAAATTGATGGTTCAAGGTAAGGATGGCAGGGTGAGTGGGTAAGGAAGGAGACGCTGAAGAACAAAGTCGAATGTGAAAATATTCACTCGCGCTGTGGGTTTGGTTCAGTCTCCGGAGTTGAGGAGGAGTGAGTTCGAGCAATGCATTGTCAGAATTGCCTTTGAGTTCAATTAAGGTGCCATTAAAAACGAACTTCATGCTTAAGTCATTATAATCAATCAACACTGGTCTGAGTGCTTTGAGCCACTGAACGCCAAGCACAATGTCGGCGCCGCACAAAGGAATGGAGGTCCACCTTGAAGGTGTGACCCTGTACCAGCAGGTTAACATCGCGACAAAGGAAGCAACATTCCACTTCATTTCTGTTTCCGACCATGACGCGCAGGGTAGGAGTTGATTCAGCTTGAAGATTCAAGGATTTCACCAAGCATTCTTGCACGAAATTATGCGTGCTACCGCCATCCACCAAAAGCATGACATTCCGATGAGAGATCCGACCCACCATGCGTAAGGTTTTTGGGGCTGTGTGGCCTGCTAGAGCGTGGAGGCTAATTTGGGCCTGAGGTGGGTCGGGTGGATTTTGGGTAAGTGGTGAGTTAAGTTAGGTTTTAGGTTGGGTCGAGTCATCAACATTAGGTAAAAGAGGGGCTATATTAGGGCTTGTGGGATTGTCACTGTGGTCCTCAGGGGTAAGGCATTTGAGGAGAATGGGTGGGGGCTTGGCTAGTGAAGGTAAAAGGGGTAGAGTGGGTTTAGGTGTAGGAACGAGAGCAGGTAATGGTGGAGGAAAATTGGTGGGCGAGGGCGAGGTTGCATGCGAGATTCAAAGAGTTTTTTCTCCTGAAGGCATGCAAGCTCGGCGGCATGCACAAGAGTGAATGGTTGCATATCCTGGACTTCCCGGTGAATCTCTAGGTCGAGCTCGGAGACGAAACAGCTCAGGAGAAAGGAGGGTGGGAATCCGACGATTCTATTGGCTAAAGCTTCAAATTGATGGAGGTAATCTTTTGTTGAACCCTGCTGTGTGAGTTTGCACAAAAGACCAGTAGGGTCTTCATATGGTGAATGGGAAAAACGAGTTTCAATGGCTTGAAGAAAGCTAGACCAGGTGGTTAATTGATGGTTCCTCATCATCCACTGGAACCATGTCAAGGCCGGTCCTTCCATATAGAAGGAGGCAATAGTAAGTCTGTCAGATTCTGGGGTTGAGTGGTATTCAAAGAACTGAGTATTTTTAATACCCAGCCCGAAGGGTCTGAACCATCAAATCTAGGGACATCCAACTTCATTCGAGGAGGGTTATTGATGGTTATGTTTGGTGTAGGTGTGACTGAGGACGAAGATGGGGTGTGGGTGTGATGGACTTTGTTTTCGAGGTTCTCGATATGAAGGATCAAGGCATCAAGCTTTTCATTGGTATTGATGTGGTTTCAGGCTAGTTTGGCCATTGCTTCCTCTAGGCGCTCTAGGTTTGATTTAGAACACATGGATTCAGCCTTGAGAGTCAATGAAAGCACCAAGTTGTTGTAGACTACAGAGCTAACCTAGGATTTATGGCCTAGGACCTCCAGAGTAGAGAAGAAGGTAAGGATAAAGCTATTTTTTTATTGCCTCTATTAGAATTACATAGCCTCATATATATAGATATTCCAGTGCACATTCTAGATTCATATTCTAATAGAATTTGGCATTATATGCCTTGGAGGAAAATAAACATTGCGCTAATCATGGAGACAACCTCTAATGGCACAGAAGAATTCCTAGATTCTGCTTCTAGAAGAGTATTGTCAGCTCAGCGTCATTTGGTTGCATAATCCTCAAGGTACCATGGTTTACTAATTGCCCTTTTTGTCCTTCTGTGTTCTTTTTCTTCTTTTGCTTTTGTCTCAAGCTTTGTTGCATCATGCTCTGTGTTTTCATTCATAACACATTGGCTCTCAAAGCAACAATCACATGGCTTCAGAATCTGAATATTGAGCATGTTGTGATTGAGACAATTGAGATAATCAATGTGTGAACAACCTCTATGGCAGTAGGCCATACTTCTCTGAATTTGGTATTATATTGTTCAATGTAGACACCTTTTATAAGCACTTCCTCACGTTAAAGTGTGCTTTATTCCTAGGAAAGAAAATCTAATCGCCCTAGTTAATAGTTTATCTAGGGTGGCTATTTGCCATGCTGGCCTTTGCTTCTTTGATACTATCCCACATTGTATTGAGGAACAAGTTGGTGTTGAAATAATGAGACATTTTTCATTTAAAAAAATGTTGATAGAGAAGAAAAAGGTAGAAAGAGAAACAAAGTTAATAAATATGAGTTATGATGAAAAAAAAAGATGAATTTCAAGAAGTATTTAAGATGAAAATATATTAAATTCAACAAACTTAAAAATTTAATTTTTGTAAAAAAAACTTGAAAATTTAACAGTACAATTAAATGCGTTATAACTCCAATTCCAAAGGATTGATGCAATTGTAAAGACTTATTATATTCACATGTATAAGAACGATCAATTTAATTAGTAGGAGAATCTGTATTTGATTCTCATCGTATGTAAAATTTTCTTGGACCAATGATAGTTATGAATCTCCACAAAATTAATCTTTGATGCGATAGATTAAAGGACACTCGTAATCCGCGATCCAGACAAAAAAGTATGTTAACTCTTGACAAATACTAAAATAAAAATTCACGTGACAAGATGTTTGAGTTTGTTTAGTAAAAATGTGAGATAATTTCTTTTATATAATATAAATATAGTCTTTTACATTAACTTTAATTATTAATATTTTTTTACTTATACTTAATAAATATTTTTAATAATTCTTTAGAAAATTTTAATAAACTGATTATTTCTCTTTTGAAAAGTAACTGCTTGTTTGTTGGGAAAATTACATAACAAAATGATCATGTGTTTTTGTTTGTTTTGTAAATCAATTTTGCTCTAGTTAAAATTGGTTAGGGTGGAAATGAAGGTCCGTTTTAATTGAGAACACTTTTATGTTTTGTTTCATTTTTTTTAAAAAAAAATTCATTTCCTTTTTTTGCTGAGATCATTTTCATTTCCATTTGTTTTATAATTTAGAAAACATGTTTATTGTTTTTTTTTTGTTTCTTAAATTCAGCGCATTGCTTCCTTTTTTGTGAACTTCTATTAGAAGAATCATATGATCTTCTAGAGGTTGTCGAACAACAAAGAAAAAAGTCTCATTCCATGTTTACTTTAAGTTGTCGTGGCTTTAGCTAACAAACTTTGCAATAATGCAATTTATATGTTGCAGGAAATAAGGAGATTTGATTGAGAAAGATCATTAAATCAATTGTTCATGATTGCTTTCCAGATTCCGTTGTGTTTGTTTAATCAATCATTATGGATTCAGGTATTCTTAAAACTCTTCTCGATAACTAATGTAATGTGTTCCTAGTTGTTATTGATATTTTATATGAATCCCTTAAAATTCCAACAAGTGATATCATATCCACCATTATTATTAGATTATTGGGAATTAAAGTTGTTTGGTTTGTATTATACTTATGTTGCTTTGTTACGTGAACCCTAATTTTGTTTTGGGATTTTATTTGGGATAAATATATGCCAATTGTTTGGGCAACCCGTAACCCATAACTTGTATGTTTTATTTTTCTCCTTGATCCAGAGTTTCCAGACTTCAAACTTTTTCTTCCACTCATATGTGACACCTATAAACTTTTTAGTGCACTTTTTTTTTTACACTTTTTTGTCTTTATGTTTGGATTCAAGTCACACGAGGTGTTAAATAATTAATATTTCATAACTATGGTTTTCTAACGTGGGACCAAATCAAAGTTGAAGGTGAAGTGAAGTTTCTTTGGTCTCTGGTCTTTAGGGTGCACTGCACAAACATGAATTTGTACTAAAGAAATTTTTTTATTTATACAATATCTTTTAAAGATTTATTTTAGGAATTAATACATGATTTAATTATCTTTTTTAATTCATTTCATGAATGTGTGATAGTGTTATCTACGGATGTGATATTTACTTGTTGTATTTTCAGTATGAATCAATGATAACATTAAATATAATTTAAGGATATGATATTTTCTTATCGTAATTAATGTTTTATATTTTTGTTACCATGATTGGGTGTAAATTTAGCAGTAACGTATCCTTTTTTTTTTTTGCATATCTAGTTTTTTTTAATTAAATTAATCGGCACAATATATTGTCAAAGTAATCCTTATTGTGAAAATTGATTTGATTAAAATTAGATAGATATTAGTATGAAATTATTTATGCGAATTGTGTTCAGCCCAAAGAAAGATGCAATTTGGCCAAATAATATTGTACATGTGATGATAAATGTGTGATAATTATAAGGTATTTTCATGTGAACAATAGTTGGTCCAAAAAAGACTATTATTTGACAGAATTTATTGTCAATTTTTTATCATTGTGTTGAGAGTACCAATTACAAATTAATTTCTCTCTCCAAAGACTAGGAATTAATGTTGTGCTAGTATATTGTGATGGGTCTATTCTGCAAAAATGTTTACACGTCTTGTTATATATATCTTACATGACTTGTTTTTTTTTATCATGTTATTAATAATGGGACAAATTTTAAGGTCTGGAAAATTGTTCTTGGCAGTATCGATTTGGATTTGGCACCGAGAATGGAACTACCCACTTCCACTTTGGAAACCTCTAACGAGGCAAAAATTGAGAAATGAGACTGTGTATTATGATCATAAAGGCTTTATTTGAGAAGCGTTCCGGGGTTCTATTTCTGAAGGTGAAAATGCAAAGAAATTTCTTGAGGAAATTGAACAATATTTTATCAAAAATGAGAAGGCGGAGATGAGTAACCTTTTGGCTAAACTCATCTCCATGAAGTATAAGGACAAAAGTAATATAATGGAGTACATAATGGAAATGTCTAACTTGGCATCAAAACTGAATGTACCTAAACTAGAGCTTGGTGAAGACCTGTTCGTGCATTTAGTTTTGATCTCACTTCTGGGAAATTCAAAGTGAGCTATAACACTCAGAAGGACAAATGGTCCCTTAACGAGCTTATATTTCATTGTGTGCAAAAGGAAGAGAGGTTGTAGGAAGACAGATATGAAAGTGCTCATTTAAGATTTCAAAATAAGAAAACAAAGAAAATTAAGGGTGTTGTAGAAGGGTCTTCTCAACAAAAAAAAAAATAAAAGAAAGATGAAGGATTTACTTGCTACTTCTACAAGAAGCCTGGACACATGAAGAAAGAGTTTCCAAGGTACGTTGCATGGTGTGTAAAGAAAGGTAAGTCTTCTGTGTTCTTGTTTGTTCTGAAGTTAATTTGGCTTTTATACGTAAAGATACTTGGTGGGTGGATTCTGACGCGGCCACTCACATTAGTATAACCATGAAAGGTTGCCTGTGGAGTCGACTGTCGACTGTCAAGTGATGATGAAAGATCCATATTTGAGGGCGACGAAGAAGGGTTGCGGTGGAAGCTATAAGAACTTTTATATTATAGTTGAAAATTGGATTTTATTTGGATTTATTTGATACTTTTGTGGTACCATCTTCTAGAGAGAATTTGATTTCAATTTCTAATTTGAACAAATTTGATTTTTCTTGTCCATTTGGAAATAATAAAGTTAGTAGTCTCTACCAAAATTCAAATTTGATTGGTTCTGGTTCTTTAAGTAATAATCTATACATGTTAGATGTTATTTGTTCCTATGATGAAATATTGCAAACAAAGTCACATCGTACAAAATGAAAATTAAATGAGAATTCAACCACCTTATGGCACAAACCCTTAGGTCATATCTCCAAACAGAGAATTCAGAGACTTGTGTCGGATGAAATTCTTGAACCTTTAGATTTATGATACTTTGAAGTCTGGGTTGAATGCATAAAGGGAAAATGAACCAACACGAGGGAATTAGGTACCGAAATAGCTAAAGACATCTTGGAAGTAGTGCATACGGATATTTGTGGTCCTTTTCCAACACCTTATTGGAATGGACAACAATATTTTATCTCGTTCATAGATAACTACTCTAGATACAGTTACCTATAGTTGATACATGAGAAGTTCCAACCCCTAGATGTTTTTAAGAGTTTCAAGGCTAAAGTTGAACTTCAACTTGGAAAGAAAATTAAGGTTGTCAAATCTAACCGTGGTGGTGAGCACTATGGTAGATATGATGGATCGGGAGAACAATGTCCAAGACCTTTTGCGATTTTTCTCAAATAATGTGGAATTGTTCTGTAATACACTATGTCAGGCAAACCTAGCATGAATGGTGTAGCAGAACAACGAAATCGAACTCTTAAGGATATGGCAAGAAGTATGGTTAGTCATTCTTCTTTGCCAGAGTTGCATTGGGAAAAAGCCTTGAGGACCACAACTTACATCCTTAATAGGGTGCTAAGTAAAGCAGTTAACCAAACCCCTTATGAACTTTGGATTGGCAAAAGGCCAAGCATTAAACACTTGCTTATTTGGGGTTGTTCGGCTAAGGCATGACCTTATAGGCCGCATGAAAGAAAGCTGGATTCAAGAACAATAAGCTGCTATTTTGTTGGCTATGCTGAACGCTCTTAGGGCTATAAGTTTTATGCTCCCACTTTAAGATCCTTTTTTTGAAACGGGAAATGCGAGATTTCTTGAGGAAATTGAGTTTGGGAAGGAAGAGAACATAATGAATGTTTTCTTTGAGAAAGAACCTATTATTGACATTGCTCAAGTCCTTATACCTATTACTGTTCAAGAGTAATAGAAAACAATGTTTAAATTATTTCTGACGACATTGTTCAAGAACAAGACAACAATGAGGTTCTCCCTCAAATACCTATACAACAACCTCAAGAAGTGCCATTAAGGAGATTTGTTAGAGAGAGGAGAAGTTCAATCCCAAATGATTATATTATCTTTCTCCAAGAACATGAGGATGACATTGGTTTAATAGAGGATGATCCAATCAACTTCTGCCATGCTATGCGTAGTTCTAACTCTCAAAATTGGATCGATGCCATGAAGGATGAGATGAAATCTATTCAAGACAATGACATTTGGAATCTTGTTGAATTGCCTAAAGGTATGAAACCTATTGGTTGTAAATGGATATTTAAAACCAAAAGGGATTCAAAGGGCAATGTCAAGAGATACAAGGCTCGTCTAGTTGCTAAAGGTTTTACTCAAGAAGAAGCCATTGACTATAAAGAAACCTTTTCTCCAGTATCTTCAAAGGATTCTTTTAGAACAATAATGGCACTGATAGCTCATTATGATTTAGAGCTACATTAGATGGATGTTAAGACTGCATTTCTAAATGGTGATATTGAACAAATGATTTATATGGTGCAACCAGAAAACTTTGTATTAGGTGACTCAAAGTCTATGGTTTGCAAACTAAATAAATCCATCTATGGTCTGAAACATGCTTCCTGTCAATGGTATTACAAGTTCCATCAAGTCATTACCTAGTATGGTTTTGAGGCAAATGTAGTTGATGATTGTGTATATCACAAGTTTAGTGGGAATAAATACTTATTCTTGGTATTATATGTCAATGATATCCTGCTTGCTAGCAGTGATATATGCTTCTTACAAGAGACAAAAAAATTTCTGGCGAAATTTTTTGAAATGAAATATCTTTGTGAAGCCTCTTTTGTGTTAGGTATTAAGATACTAAGAGATCACTCTCAAGGAATCCTAAGGTTGTCACAAGAGAGTTATATCGATAAGGTCCTAGATAAATTTGCATGAGAGATAGTAAACCAAGAGATACCTTAAATGCCAAAGGAGACAAATTTAGTCTCAAACAATGCCCTAATAATGACCTTGAAAAAAAAGAGATGCAAAAGACTCCTTATGTGTCAACAGCAGAAAGTCAAATGTATGCTTAAGTTTTCACTCGTCCTGATATAGCATTTGTGGTAGGAGTCCTGGGTAGATATTTGAGTAATCCTAGAATGCAGCATTGGAAAGCAGCAAAATGTGTGATGCGTTACTTGAAGAGAACAAAAAGATACATGCTTACTTATAAGGAGTATGAGAATTTGGAGATCATTGGGTACTCAGACTCTGATTTTGCTGGATGTTAAGACAGCAAACGCTCCACATCTGGATACATATTTATGTTGGCTGGAGGAGCTATCTCTTGGAAGTTTGATAAACAGACCCTTGTAGCTTCTTCAACTATGGTCGTAGAGTTCATTACTTGTTTTGAGGCATCCAACCATGGGATATGGCTGAGAAATTTTGTCACTGCTTTGCATGTGGTCGATGGAATTGAAAGACCAGTAAGGATTTATTGTGATAATGAATCAGCAGTTCAATACTCCAACAACAATAAGAGTACAACCAAGTCAAAATTCATTGACATCAAGTTTCTGGTTGTTAAGGAAAGAGTTCAAAATAGACAGATTTTCATAAAACACATAGGGACTAATTCCATGCTAGTTGACCCACTTACTAAAGGTTTGGTACCTATAGTTTTTCATGAGCACACTGTTCATATAGGTGTAATTCCTAATAGTACCTTAGTTTAGTGGGAGTCACATTTGAGTTCTATATCCTATGTTTTTCATATATTTGTATTGTTTGGATTTTCTACAGAAATAAAGTTGAAGTTTATCATTTCATTCTAAGCTTGTTTTGTTTGCAATATTTATGTTATGCTTGGATTGATCTCTATATAGAATAAAGTTTGAACTAGTTGGAAATGAACATGAATAAGATGACATTACATGTTATTTTCATGTCACTTATCCATATTTGATCTATGTCATCAAGTATAAGTGACAATGATGATCATTGTGGCTTAGTCACGTTAGATTGTGATGAAAACCACAGTGATTCTTGTTATATAAGATGGACCAGATTGTTTAAAGGAAGTCTAAAAGTAAATAGCATATGATTGTATGCCTAAATACTTTTGTAGTATAAATGGCTAAAGTTAATATGAAGCCCAAGTGAGAGATTGTTAGGAATTTTATAATTCCTAATTAATTAATTAATGTGGGTTACATATTATATTATAACATTTATATTAGTTATTTACATTTTTTTATGGGCTCAATATAAGTGATCTAATTTGGTAATCCTATTAGACTATCAATAGAAAATTGATATGAGCTTAATGAGTGAAAACCAATTTGGTCCATGAGGGGATAATGGGAACCCTAATAGGTTTAAAACATGAGGCACATTTATGGTCCCTAAGATACCTAATCAAAAACAATTTTCTCATCTCTCCATCTGAAGAGAAAACGAAGGTCCCACAAGGAATAAGGAGATTTGGTTGAGGAAGGTCATTAAACCAATTGTTCGTGATTATTCTCCAGATTCCGCTACGTTTGTTTGGTCAATCATTATGGATCTAGATATTTCTAAAACTCTTGTTGATAATGTACCGTGTTCCTGGTGGTTATTGGTATTTTATAAGGATCTCCTAAAATTTCAATATGAAGACATTATTTTATTCAAAATAGACCAACTTGGACAAAAATTAATTGAATATCAAAGAAAAACTCCAAATATCTTAGTTACACCAAAAACATACAAAAATAGATTGAAAACATAGAATTAATATTTTTAGCATTGAAATGCATTGCAAGTGTAGAAATGATGTGAATTGTAGAGGCAAATGTACGTAGGTTGATTCAAAAGTCAAATTTAAAGGATTAGAAGAAGAAGAAAAAAAGAGGTAGAATATAATGAAAAAAAATTCAAAGATAGAATATTATATAATTTCATGGAGAATATATATATATATATATATATATATATACACACACACACACACACACACACACACTAAGAATATAAAATTGTGTCATTTATATATAAATGGTGGTTTAAAATTGTAAAAAGAAAATCAATTTTGACTTATTTTTTAGAACATTGTTTAAAAAATATTATACAAAATCCAATTAAATATATTTTTACTACACCTTTCTATTTTTATAAAAATGAAAACAAAAAAATTCAAAATAAATGGACCCGAAAATTTGCACTACTTGTTTGATTTATAAATTCCTCACAATGTCACTATTATTAGTGCAAGAACACTCTATCTCTCTCTCACGCACATTCACAGTAGAAAGTTTAGAGAAGAATACAGAAGAAGTAAAAGTAGAAAACAATTATTAATCACACACACTCCACAAGTATACACATAAATTTTATACAATTGGCTCAAGTTCAACTAACTCTAACTAAACAGTTGGGCTGTAGCAAACCTACTAACTATAGAAAAACTAAATTACTCACAACACACCTCTTAATTCAAATTTTCTCAAAGACATAACACCCAATTTGTCTCTCAAGTTGTGAAATCTAATAACCTTTAATTGTTCGGTAAATATATATGTGATCTGACCTTCAATATTGCAGTATTCCAGCTCCAAATTCCCCTTGTTTACTTGATCCCTCAAGAAATGAAATTAAGTCTCAATGTGCTTACTTCTTCCAAGAACAATTGGATACTTTACCAAATTAATTGTGGATTTGTTGTCAATCCTCATCTTTAAAGGCAGGGCTACTTTCAGTTTCCAATATAGTTAAACATGTTCCAAAACAAGTGAGGAAGAAGTGGTCCATTTTCATGTTTCTATCATCTAGCTACTTTAAAGGAAGAGCTATTTCAATAGAGTTTCCAACCATGCAGCTTGGCATGCTCTAAATGATGCAACTATATATTCAACTTCACAGGAGGATAAAGCAACTACATCATATTTCTTTGAACTCCATGAGATTGATCCATTTTCATGAATGAAAACGTATCCACCTATACTCTTTCGATTATCTTTATCTTCACAACAATCAGAATCAATATAACGCACAATCTCCACACCTTCACACTGCAACTCATTCGGAAATAACAAGCCAAAGTCAAGTGTTCCTTTGATATATCTCAATATTCTTTTTCTAGCTGCTTGATGAGATGTACTTAGCTTCTCTGTAAACTTGCTTATCAAGCCAACTCCATAGACCAAATCTGGTCTGGTATTACATAGATATCTTAGTGATCCAACTAGTTACCTATACTGTGTTGAGTTCACAAGATCTTCATCTCCTTCTTTATGCCTTGTACCAATTTCAATAGGAGTTGATGTTGGATTACAATCTAACATGTTGAATCTCTTCAGATATTTGTTGCATACTTTTCTTGTGCATGAAAATTCCTTTATTTGTTGGAATGAATTCCATTCCCCATAATTAGGTAAGCTCCCCTAAATTAGACATTTCAAATTCAGCCATCATACACCCTTTGAACTTATTGATCTCTCTTTCATTGCTTCTAGTAATTAACAAGTCATCCACATACAAGCACACTAAGAACATATCATAAGGTTTTGATGCTCGAGTATCGACTCCATATTGCACTTGTGCACTTTATAAAACCTTTTTGCATTAGAAAGAGATCAATTCTCTTATTCCATGCATTAGGAGCCTTCTTAAAACCATACAAAGCTTTCTTAGGTATACACACATTTTCATCTTCTCCATTTACTTAAAAACTAGGTGGTTGGTTTACATAGACCTCTTCATCCAATGACCTATTTAGGAAGGCAGATTTGACGTCTAATTGGCGGAGAGACAACCCTTTGAAGCTAGAAATTGATGTTACTAACCGAATTGCCTCTAAACTAGCTACTAGTGCAAATTCCCTCCTTTTGTAGAAATCCATTTGCTACTAACCTTGCTTTGTACTTAGCCATAGTTCCATCAGGCATCCTCTTAATCTTATAAACCCATTTTACTGCAATAGGTCATTAAAACAATGGAACTAGTTGCTAAGTGTGATTCCTATCAATTGAATTCAACTTCTTTTTCATAACAGTCATCCACTTTTCATCTTTAATTGCCTCCTCAAGGGTCATAGGTTATACTTTTATGAACAACTGATAGAGGTGCAACCAGCCTAGCTAATGATCCTTTACATGGGATTGGAGGTCCTATGACAAGGTTCAAGACTAAGAGGATGAATCAAGCATTGCAAGACCTGATTTCAAGAACCAAAGCTTAGATACCAAATGATAAGAGAATGTTAGAGATAGGGGGAGCAACATGGAGACTTAGCCTTGAAGCTTGAAGACGTTTTGTCTTTTTCATGCCCAACTCTCTTAAGTGACATATGTATTGATTGTTGTATTATGTGTTGCATCTTAGTCTCTATCTTTTCATATGAGCATCATGCATCATCTTGTAGGAGTAAGAAGAAAGGTTCCGAAGTTAGAAAATATCTTATGTGTTTAAAACTCTTTGTTTTAATCGATTACAGGCTAATCATAATCAATTACACAAGTGTTTATAGCTTGCAAAAAAGTTTCTTGTATCGGTTTAATCGATCACAAGGTAATCATAATCGATTAAATAGTTCAAATGAGACAATGATTGATTTTTCAAGAGTCTTTGCTTTAATTGATTACTGGGTGATATAATTGATTACTTCTCTCCTAAAAGTGTTTCAAAAGTGATCAAGAACACTTCAATCGATTACATCAAGAATCTAATCAATTACATTGTTCTTGAATGTTTTCCAAGTTTTGGAAAGAACACTTCAATCGATTGAAATGATAATATAATCAATTACTTCTTCGAAATAATCGATTACATTGTATATTTAATTGATTACAAGAGGTTATAACTGTTTTATCTATAAATAGCCACCTTATGTTCCCACTTTAAGTGGTTAAAAAAAATGTGTGAAACTATATGAACTGAAGTAAGTGATAAGAAGAGAAGAAAAAAATGCTTAGATACAATGTGACTTAACTTCTAATATTTGATTATGAAAGATCATATTATGAAAAGTGAGTTGTGCATTTCTCTTGAGTTCAAGAAGGCACTCATTCATTCAAGCAAGGATCTTGCATATGATTAATCAGGTTGTGTATTTCTTTGACTCTACTTTTCCTGTGGTTTACACATTGTTAGTTTGTGTATGAATTTTTGAAGGCATGCTAGAATAAGTTTTCTAGTTTGGGCTAAGGATAGATTTCTCTTAGGCTCTTATCCACAGAGGACCCTAGGGTTGGACACCTTAGTCTTCTTTTTCAGGGTAGGAACTGAGATTGCTTGTAAAAATTCTATATGCATAATGAAAATATAATTAGGGTTGGATTAGATAACTGGATTAGCTTCTCTAGAGATAGAGAATGAACCAGTATAAAAATTGGTGTACATCTTCTATTGGTATTATCTTTCTTTCTCATTCTGGTCTTGATCAATTTAATGAAGGCTAAAGATAATTTTTTTTGAAGAAAGACCTTTAATGAAGGTTTTTGTGTAAAGGGTGATTGATTAAATATTGTTTTATCAAAAGTTTGTGTTACGATCCTTGGAAGAGAAGTTTTTTTGAACTCTGGTTTTTTAAAAAGGTCTATATTGATTTAGAAACCAATTCACCTCCCCTTTTGGTTTGTGAGCTCCATCATCTTTTCCAGAGAACACTTAGGATCGTCTTGAAAACATCTATATAAAAAAGGAACTTGACCCTAACTGCGACCTACCAGTAGAACCAAAGTTATCAAAAAGAGCATGACCCTAACCGTGACTTTCCGGTATAACCAACACTATCGAGCTCTTACAATAGAGAAACTCTCAAATTTCATTAATCCTCAAATTCTGCCTTTGGAGAGTACAAGAGTTCCCTATTTATAGGCTAATCTTGAAATGCTATAATAAATTTTCACTAATATACATTTACCAGATGCATTGATAAGTGCAAGCCACTAAATGAAAAATGACAATAAACATGAAAATAAATTCCCGCTAGCCACTAAATGACCTAAAGCATTCTAGAAAGCATTTAGTAAGACTAAGAGAAAATGAAAGGTCACCAGAAAATTCAGCCATAAAATAGTACAAAAATTACAAATAAATGACACAAATTGGACTTAGTTGTTATCTAATCAACCAAATATTAATAGTCCGCCAAAATTGATCAACTCAACCCCTGGATGCTTCTTGTCTTGTAAATTGGGCTTCCCAAAGTGATTCTTCAAGTTGGCCCCAAAGTATCTTCATCAATTTGTAGGAAAGTGACCCTATTAGGTATAACCCTTAATTCACATTGGTCTTCTTTCTCTTTGATCTTTAGAATCAGGTCTTTCAATGCTTACTTCATCCTCTTAGTCTTGGACCTTGTCATAGGACCTCCAATCCCATATAAAGGATCATTAGACGGGTTGGTTGCACCTCTATCAACAAGGCTAGATGGACCAAATCTCCTTATGTCACAAGTTTGTTAGGAAACATCTCACAATTATTCAATCTTTTGAGGTTGTTTCCTATTTCTTTGAGGTATTTTAGTTTGAAATTTTTTTGATAATTTAGGTTCACTAATTTGGTCCTCAAGTAATCTATTCTCCACACTAGCTTTGGGACTAGACTCATCCCAATTCCATCATTTTGACTCATCTACAATTACATCTTTTCTCATTATTGTTTTCTAGCCTCTTGGATCATATAGTTTGTAAGTTACAGTTGGATGATACCCAATGAAGATCATTAGATCACTTCTATCATCCAACTTCTTCCTCACTTAACTGGAACATGTTTAAAGCATAAGGAACCAAAGATCTTGATGTGTGACACATTAAGTTTGCTTCCAAACCAAGCTTCTTCTAGAGTTTTCTCGTGCAAGCCTCTTATAGGACTTCTATTTAATATGAAGGAAGTCGCTAACATAGTTTCTCCCCCAAATACTTAGGCAATTTCATGCCTTTTAACATGCTTCTCTCCATGTTCATGATAGTTATGTTCATTCTTTCAGCCACCCCATTGTGTTGGGATGTATAAGGAGTAGTTACTTCATGAAGCATTTCTTCTTTATCACAATATTTTTTAAATTCATGTGAAGTATATTCACCTCCACCATTTTTCCTTATCACCTTAATTGCCTTCCCACTTTGTTTTTTACACATCAATTTAAACTTCTTAAAAATAAGGAACACTTCACTCTTCCTTTTTAGCAGGTAAATCCACATCATCATTGTATATTCATCAATGGAAGATACAAAGTAATTGTTACCTCTAAGAGACTGGACCTCAAAGGCTCCACACACACATATGAATATATCACTTCTAACTTGTCCCTTAATATGGGAGGGGCTTTGGATTTGAATGCATTTCCGGTCCGCTTGCTCACATAACAATTTTCACATATCTGTTGTGTGGTTCCATTATTTGTGGAAGACCTTGTACCATTTTCTTACTCTGTAATCGGTTCGAACTTATGAAATTCAGGTGTCCAAACATGTAATGCCACAACCAATGCACTACTTTCAAGGTGGCAGCAAAGTGCTCTTTCTCAAGTACTTGAATTCCAATCTTGAAAGTCTTGTTCTTTGACAAAGGAAGTTTCAGGATCAACTTTCTATTAACAACATACACCTTTATTGAGTTTTGTTGTAGACTCATAGAATAACCCTTTTTTGGAAATTGCCCAAGACTCAACAAATTGTTCTTCATTTTGGAACATAGAGAACATTTGTAATGCAATCCTTTACTCCATCCTTCCTTTTAATCATCACTTTACTAAAACCTTCAACAATAACTATTGAATTGTCACCAAACTTCACCTTGATTTTCACCTTTTCATCAAGATCAATGAACCACTCATTTCTCCTTGACATATGATTTGAACAACTTGTGTCCAAATACCAATGATCAGAAGAATCACCTTCAAAATTTGTAGTTACCATCACTAAGACATGTTCTAAATCAGAATATTCATCACGTGCAAGTTGTGCCTTATCTTCTACACTCATAAGCAAAATGTCCCCATTTTTGACAGTTATAGAATTGAATTTATTTCTTATTAAATTTATTCTTGCTATACCTATCATGACCTTCATTCTTCTTATAATTATTTTCATTGTGATTTTGATCCATTGTACTATTTTCCCTGCTCCATTATTCTGCCACTCGTTGTTCTTCGATTTTCTTGTTCTCCTTCTTATTCTTGTTTCTACATCAATCATTCTTTATGGAGGTTTTTTTCCTGTAAGGCTTGTTTTTGTTCTTCTTCTTGTTTTTGTTCATCCTTATTTCTTGTACTTCAAGAGCACCTTGTAGTTCTTTCACTTGCATTTCCTCGAGATCCTTGGCCTACTCTATTGGTACTACAATATAATCAAACCTCGGGGTCAAGATTCTCATGACCTTCTCAGTAATCATCATAGTTGTCAGTTATTCACCATTAATTTTCATTTGATTTGTAATGATCAACAACTTAGTGAAGTACTCAACAACACTTTCGCCCACATTCATTTGAAATAGCTTATACTACCTCCTGAATGTCTACAACTTCACCATCTTTAATTTATTAGCACCACCATGTGCTCTCTGAAGGATGTCCAATGTCACCTTTGTTGTATTGGCCAAGACAATCTTCTCAAAATTATTTGCATCTATACATTGATGGATGATGAGCAAGGGTTTGCCATCTCTCTTCTCTACATCGTGATGGGTTGTTATTTGTACATCAGATGGATTTTTCTTCAATTCTTGGAGCCCATGTCTCACTATTTTAGTGACGTCTTGAAATCAAAAGATAACTCTCATATGGGCACACCACCTATGATAGTTCTTGTTAGTCAAAATAAGTAGGGAGGTTGGAAGATTTCTATTTGAAAAAACATATTTCCCCATAACTCTCACTCCAAGAATTCAAACAAAGCTCATGATACCATTGTTAGTGCAAGAACACTCTATCACACACACTCACAACAAAAGTTTACAGAGGAATAGAGAAGAAGTGAAAGCAGAAAAATGATTATTATTCACACACACTTCACAAGTATACACACACAACATTTTATAGAATTGGCTCAAGTTCAACTAACTCTAACAGCCACACTAATTGAACAGTTGGGCTCTAACAAACTTATAGGCCCATTAACTATCATAATAGAAAACAGACTTAAGCACCAACTAACTACAACAAAATTGAATTACTCACAAGTATGCAACATGATAGTAAAAAATGAGTCCTAATTTGTTAAAAGCAACCTTAATTCTCCTTGTTCTAACAAGTTGCATTCAAATAACTATAAAACAAAGAAGCTCATGTATGGAGACTGAAGAGTTGTTTTTTTTAGACAATATATGAAGAGTTGATGTAAACATTAAAATATAGAAGAAGAAAAAAGCATTCATTTAATTTTTATCATTGCACAAATTTTGCATTTTAGTCTTTATATTTAAAATCATCTCTTTTAATTCCAATACAAGCACTTTTAATTAAATCTCTTCTAGTCCTTATCTTACAAAATAGCAAGGACTAAAGGATAAAATGTATGTATTAACAAGGACAAAAAATGATTTGAAATTGCTTGTATACAAAAACTAAAAGGAATGGTTTTATAATGTAAGAATTCAACCAATAACAATGATTGCGACACAAAAAAAAATAAAATCTCACCGATGGCATAAGTGATAGCGATTGTGTCCAAGGGGTTTAAGGTTCAAATTCTATGTATGTGCACTCATAGAAGATTAGTCACTGCTTTAGTGGGTACTACTTTGTTTTAAACTATGGCCAATAAAAAAAATATAAGAATTAAAAGGTAATGTTTGTCCAACTAGATGAACTAAATGAGTTTTCTTTTTCATAAAAAAAATAAGGGTTAAATGCACTTTCAATAAATTAGCGTAAACTTCTAAAAGCTCATTATTTTTGTTTGTCCAGTCATTAGTTGAAGTGGGATTATCAAAAAATAATTAAACCAGGTATAATTTGCCTAGCTCGACCGTGGAGACAATGTATCTGATGCATTTTTAGAAGTATTTTTTTTTATTCTTACACTGTGAGACGTATACAATCATAATTTGTAAATTTCTTGAAATGTAAATGTATGTGATAAATAGTTCGTTAACATTATTGGTGCTAACCTATGTAGCCAAAGTATCATTCATGGCATTGTTGAAAACTGTTTGGAATAAATTAATGCATCGTACAGGACAGGTATGACTAATTATGTAATGATGCTTGCTTAGACAAATCATATACTCAATAACGATTATGAGTCCTCTTACCCCACGCCAAGATGTAGATCATATCAGAATTAACATAATTACCAGCTTCTTCACTCCAAGGTTCTAATCTCATCATTGTTATTTTGGTCATGGAGTATTTTTTGAGAGTGTGTGCTGCGTTTTAATCACTTAAAGTTAAAATAAAAGTAAATATAAAAAAAAGGCATTTATCTTTCTTGGAAAATTCTTAAATTATACTTTTATCTTTTTTTATTTTATTTTGAGATATGAATATGAATTACATTTATTTTAATATAACAAATTTGTTTATAATTGAAACTAATTATAATTATATCTTCCAATACATTTCCAATGATTTTGAGTTTTAATTTGCGCATAGTAGAATCCATATTGCACATTTTATCATATTTGATATTTGATGTAATAACTATGTAACCTTAAATAATCATACTTCCATGAGAAGCAAAGAAGAAACCCAATTAATTAAAAGTTTATTTATTGAGCTCCAAAAGGTCAACTCTTAAATATAATGGTTTAAATTTTAAGCATATCTATGTAAATTATTTTACAGGACCAGGAACTTTTTTTGTTATTTTTGAAAGAAAAATAAGTATTTAAATTAACATTGATCACGTTATTATCATAAAATTATTTAGACTTAATATTCACCCATTTTTTTAAAGGCTATATATATATATATATATATATATATATATATATATATATCCCATAAGGAACAAATACAGAGGTCATCTGTACGAGGAATACAGAATACAAAATAGCCCTTTGTCTAAAAAGACTAAGTTCCATTGGCCAAAAAATATGACTATAGATGTTCCCTATTATGTGTGCTAGCTATAAACAGCCCCATGGATTAAACTGCCAAAAAAATATATTATTTACACTTAATTTATGATACTATTTAACAAAAATAGCATATTAAATGAATCTCTGACTTTATAAGTACTGATCAGTTTAGTTATTATAATGGTAAAAGTATTATTATACGTAGTCCCTTAAAGTTACTAAATATTAGCCATTCTAGTCCTTGTTATTATAATTTTAAGAATTAAAATGATCATCGTTTAATTATTTTTATAACTATACCATTTTTCAAGGATTAAAATATTATTATTATTATTATTATTATTATTTTAAAGACTAAATTGGCTGTATTATTGATGCATTGCTTTTTTTTTTTTACAGAAAATGTATTGCTCATTTAATGACGTATTGATTTATCTAAAGATTTAAATTTCTTAAGTAATAATTTGAATAGTTAACTTTTTAATGATTTGATTTTATTATAATAGATGGTTAAATTATGATAGAATTGTATCAAAATCTAGTAATTCTTTGAAGGTACTAGCCTTATTAATTTTCAAGAAATTGTTGAATTTTTATTAGTTCAGGCAATTTATATAATTTTTACCAAAATAATCTAGCTGGTTGAGTAGTGCGCACTCCTTCGATTCCTACATACAAAAAGAAATATATAATTTGTCGCATATTACGTAGAAATTTATATTTGTTATCTGCGGATGAAAGTGCCGGCCAATTATTGACGAGTTGAGCTATTCTTACAAGAAATTAATTGATTTATTTCTTCAAAATTCAAATTGGGACGTAAAATATTATTGATGCAACTTAAGGCCTACGAGAGGACATGTGACTTACATGCACTAATCCAATTATCAATTTATTTCAAAAGGGGGTTTGAATACCGACGAAGAAGTCCAATCCCGCACATCAAAATGGTTCAGATTCCAATCGATATCGACCCATACCATATGGTTCTTATTTCTTAAAAGGCATTGCGAAATAGTATATGAAAAAGAAGATCTAAGATTTGTCTGATCATAAAAGTTACACCTGTCGCAGTTTTTAAAGTAATAAAATAATTCATATTTAATTAGGAAAAAGAAAATAATTCATCCTAGGCTTAAATGCTTAATTACAATTTTTACCTTCAATTTTTTAATTTTTAACAAATTTTACCTCCAACTTTTTAATTTGATGTATTTTACTTCTAATTATTAAGAATTTTACAAATTTTATCTTCTGTCATTTATCCAATAATAAACACAAAAGTTAGGAATAAAATTCACCAACAAATTAAAAAATTGGAAGTATAATTTGCTAAAAAAATTAAAGATAAAAAATATAATTGTATTAGTAGTAAAATGATGGAGGGTAAAATTGGTAAGAATCTTAAAAACTAAAATAACATGCACCAAATTAAAAAATTACGAGTAAAATTTACTAAAAATTAAAAATAAAAAATACAATTAAACCTTCATATTAATCGACCCATGAGATCAACATATTATTAAATAAATGTAAAAGTGTCGTTTTCACATAATTTTTAATAAGACTACTTAAAATATAGTTTTTACTTGTATTAATTTAGAAAAAAATCAATCTAATTCATTTTAATATACGTATAATAACATTTAAATTGCTCGATATATTAAAAAACGAACTAAACTAATATTCAATGCAAATGAGGACAAGATTCAAACTTACTAGCAGCTAGAAGTGTAGAACACATGGCTCACGCATGCATATGTCACATGTTAAGATTCATTTGCTGTTCAATTATTCTATACAACTCGGAATGCAAGGTACCAGGCTGTTTTTAATCAATCACTGTGACTTGAATTCTAAAGATGTAGCAGTACAGTAAAGCGAAAATATAAGTAACAAATTAATCCTTCACACAATTCACTAAAATATGGAAATTGTCTATTGTACTTATAGGGGACACAATCCTTTCATGGGTATTGTTGAGAACCCCTTCGGCCTTAACCAAGCACCTACTTGGCCAGGACCACGGGGCTTAGGCTGCAAACCAAGACATTAGAAAATATCATTTGACCAAGATCGGATACCTAGACGGTCTAGGTCAAACACCCCACCAAAAGGGCTTGACCCTCTTAAATCTGATATGTGAAAGTAATAAAACCCATGTGAATAAAGAGAAGTCATCAACTATCACAAATTCACATATTTTTTCACCCAGGCTAAGTGTTTTGATTAGACTAAAGAGAAGTCATCAACTATTACAAATTCACATATTTTTTCAACCAGGTGTTTTGATTAGACCAAAAAAATCTATATGTAGTAATTCTAGGACTCTTTGGAAAGATACCGCATTTTTAGAGTGAAAACTAGATTTGGTTTGTTTTTTTTTTTGGAAAAATGTAAATTATATTAAACCCAAAATGATACAACAATAAACGGGGCATATCCCACAGCTAGAGAAAATCAAAAGTTTCCCTAATACAAGAAAGCCTATATCAAGATGTTAAAACAAATGCAACAAGTACGTTTGTCTATATATAAGAAACTTAATCTTGCTAATAACCTCTATTACAGAAAATTGATAATCTTAAAAAATCAGCTTGTTCCTAGACAGCCAGATGCAGTAGACTGTAATTGCTATAGCCAGACAACGTAATTTTCCTTGAACACCTTATGTGGATCTGCCCCTAATGTATTCATAGACTTTGCCAACAAGCTAAGTGTTTCCATATAATAGAACACCAACTAACAGTAGGCTTGACACCTCTAATATATTCATAGACTTTGCCAACAAGTAATTGTTCATTAGTGCTCCAAGATTGAATCCTCTTTTTGGCCTCTTCCGTACTTAGCTCTTTGGAGATAATAAAGTCCCTTATTTGAATGATTTTCTTTATCAAAATTGAATCTGATGAAGAAGTATTGTAATTCCACACATTACTCCCTCTGAAATAGTAATGGTGAACTCACCGAACCCATAGAGAAACTTTCTTACAATGAAAGTCCCACAGGATACGGGAAAGAAGCGCAATGTTCCAGTCCTTGAGATTAAAAAGGCCTAAACCTCATTCTTTTTTTGGAGAACAAACTACTGACCAAGCAACCAAGGGTTTGTTTTTGCCAATATCCTTTGGTTTGTTTACCTTGGCACAAGCCTCACCAATTCTGTCTTTCTCTTAATGTTTGGTAACCCTCTCACCAGATTGTGTTTGGAGAGCTTAGAAAGAGTTTTCATGTTGAGATGACCTACTTTTTTGTGCCATAGCCATTTATCACTATCAAAGGCTACTAGACATAATTGGTTGGGTAAGGACTCTAGACATATCATATAGAGGTTTCTCTCTCTCTTATACTTGAAAATAGAATCTTTTCCGTTAATGCTTCTTTAATCAGATAAGCATTTGGTTCAAACTTAACTTTATAGCCATTGTCACATAGTTGGCTGATACTAAAAAGATTATGTTTCAATTCTTTTACATAATAGACATTTTCAATCTGAATAAAGTTTGGTTTACCAATTTTACCTACTCCTTTGATGAGGGTTTTTTTGTTACCTCCAAAGGCAACAGAACCTCCACTCTTTTCTCTTCTCTAGGTCCAGGAATTTACTTTTGTCTCCAGTCATATGCCCGAAGCATCTGTCCAAGAATCACAACTCTTTTCTCTTGTTGTGGAGTAGACAATCCTATATCAAAAAGTAACAAGATCTTAAGTACCCATAGTTTTTTCGATCCTTGTATGTTAGTTACCTTTACGAAGGAAATGTTCGTTTTTCTATCTCTTAGAGTTGGAACATTGTCTTTTAACCTTTCTTTTTTTGTTAGGCTTTTGAAAAATTCTATTAGGGTCTTTATTGAAGAAAAAAATGCTTAGTAATTATAATCTTGTTTAGATAATTTATTTTACAAGCATAAAGAATATTTTTAAAAAATGAAATAGTGCATCCCATAAACTGAAATTAACTTATGGATAAATTAAAATCATTTTTTAATAAGCTAAATTATATTAACTTTTTTGAAAAGTTAACTTTAACTTATTCATAAACTAACTTTAGTATTTATGAAGAAACTTATTTAATAAAAAACCCAAATGTCAATTTGAAAAGTGTTTCGTGTATCATATTAGAATATTAGTAGATACTAGATATACAAATTTTGTTCCTGATGGGCTTGTGGGATTATCTAAACAACTTTTTTTGAGAACTTAGGAAAGGGAATGCTTCAGGCCAAATTCATTCTCTCCTTTGAAATAATGCTTTCATTTGATTTATTAACGATATCTACGAAGTTCCACTAAAAAAACCATTACTAATTATGTAAAGATTAATTTAATTTGAATGAAAATAAATGTAATTTTAAAGATTGTTTATGGTTACCAACCTTAACTAATAGTACTAAAATCATCTTACAACCTAAATGGCTAAATATCAGTGTTAATTCAAAGGTAAATGAACTATAGCTCAAGTTTTAAATTCACTAACAAAAATAAATATTTTTTATTTAAAAAAAAAACAAAAAAGGCTACACATGTAAGCAAAAAGGCCCACACATAACTCTCAGTTAAAATAAAAATATATATCTCAAATATTTTTTTAAGCCTTGGGTCGACCATGCTAAATGTTATCATAATATTTTTTTTACGCCAAGTGTATCATATATGAAAAAAATATTGTTGGAATCAAATAAAATCAACATACATAACAAATATTTTTTCCTAAATTAATGTTTAACATAATTTATATCTAGGGCTCAAATTTAAAAATCATTAATTAATATACAACAATCTTATGTTAGTTAAATATTTTTATGGAAATCTTATGTCAGTTAATATACATCATAAAAATAAAAAAGACAATATATAAACGGTATAAAATAATCTTACACTATTATTCCATTATAAACTATTGTGTGTTGTAAGTTTTTTTTTTTAATTTTACAATAATTATCTTAAAAGTAATACCAATGATAATTCATAATTAGATAACAATGTAAATTTTTATTGAATTTTCGGTCAATATATAATCATTAAGTGAAAAAAAAAATCTTTTTTCAATCAAATTTGAGATTAGATTTTGGTATTAAATGCCAAATGATCATAGTATAAATTATTTATTATGAGATTATATACATAATAACTACTATTGCACAACTTAAACTTGAAACTATTTATACATATTAACCAATTAATTAACATATATCATATTTTAATATAAATAAGACTATAATTCGTTTTTTAAAGTATTAGTTTTTTTGGACTTTAGGAAAAAAATTCAAAGGAAAGCACTAAAAATTGCATAGAACCATGGAGGAAATTACATTAGCCATAACAATGTTTGAAATAAAATATGAAACAATATCAAAGACTCGTCTGACCTTCTAAAGACAAGCCTCACAACTTGATTAACTTCCTGCAAAACATGAGATGAGACTACTACAAGAATCCTCCCTCTTAAAAAAAATCCCATAGATACTCTGAATTATGCTAAAACAATGATGATATAAACAGGACAACCATGTTTAAGGAACTTAATTGTAACCTGAGAATATTTTTTTAGGCACCTGAGAATATTAGTTAGTAGATATAAAACATGTAAATAATATAAAAGCAAATCTATATCTAAAACCTAAAATAACATTTCATTAAAAGAATATATAAAATAATTATGAGGAGAAAAGTAAACGGTTAAAGCCAAAAACTTTTTCCAATAATAAGTGTGTAGATAAGGCATGAAAGATCTTTTATTATGCATTGGTGTTTTTCTTCTCCATGACGTCCTGTCGCGGCAGAACCTTTCTACCCGCTGCATCACTTTTGTTCCTTCCTTTACTATAAGGGAACCGTCACTCATCATCGTCGTTCAATTGTTTATTTATAAGAGAAAAAATTAACAAATAAAATGAAATAAATATTTAAAACTAAAATTATTTTAAAACTTAATATTTATAGAATTTTATTTAACTTTTTCTGAAAATAAAGCATATAAATTAATTTATAAAAGAAACTCAACTTATTTGTGTTATTTTTTCTCCTATCGGATAATAATGCACTTTTTCACCTTATCAAATGACTCATGATTAGATTAAACGTTTCTTCTTTTATGCTCGTACTTATTATTTCCCATGGGCCAGCATTGAGTGAACACCAATTCAATGGCACCTCTTATGACTTTGCTCCTATTTTGTTTGACTGTGGTGCCCTCAAGATTAAGGCACCACAACCACACTGCATTTATTTCAATTCCTTCTTCTTCTTCTTCTTTTTTTTTTTTTTGGTACAGTGGGAATAAAGAAGAAAACCAATGGGTGGTATTTCAATTCCTTTTGATTGCTCTTGGGATTTTTTTAATTTTAAGTATATATGATTTTGTTATTTTAGGGCCTTTTGTTTTTAAATTTAAATAAATATACTTTTATCATTAATTTATTTATGTAAAATTGTTAAATTTTTATGTCTAATTTAAAATATTCTCAAATTAAATTAACTAAATTGTATTAAATTTATTTTGGGAAGTTTAAAAAAAATAGTTAAAATTTATCAACTAAAACATCATATCATTCAAATGAAAATCTCCAAATTTTCCTTACTCAAATCATGATATCCTATTTTATAAATTTTTTCAAACATTTTCATTTTTTTTTACTTTTAAATATTTCAAATTCATTATATGCTCTTAAATATTTAAATAAAAATACCAACAAATGTTGATACAATTATTAAGGATTAAACTTATATCCCACAAGGGCGTGTGTTATTGAGTTTGAATTTTACAGTCAATGTTAAAACCTTCTTGGTAGATAATTTATAAGTATCTTTGTAAATATTCTTTGAGTCTTGAAATATGTCTTAATCATGATGAGCTTCTGATTCCAAACTCATCTAAATTTATTGTAACAATTTTTTTAAATATAAATAATATTTTTATTATTTTTTATAAAATAAATTAATAAGGGGTCTAAATGTACCTAATCCTTAAAGAAGGAAAACTTAATTAAATAAAAACCAATATAGTACAAACTAAAAGAAATGAACAATATAATTAACTCTTTGAAAATTCATTTCTTTCAACTTTCCCATATACATGCTCGTGCAAAGCTATATACAAAAATAAGGTTTTTCCTTCCTGCATCTCCAAGTTACTTCTTGGATCTTTTTTTTGGCTTCCAAAATGACCGATCCAGAAGGTAAAGAAACATCCCAATAAAGGTGCATGAAGCAACTTGGAGGTGCAGAAAGTAGCAGCCTGAAAAAGAATTAATACGAAGCCTGAAGCCCAATGAGCAACAAAGGCACCAGCAATGGCCCATAATATAGATAGTCCGGTGTTTGAGGGTATTGCTACGCACACAATGCAAATTGCTAGTACACCCAGCATAACTTGTGCAATATCCATTTTACCCTTCCATAAAATTGATACGGATTGCGTATGAGGCTTACAAATTGGCAATCCGTAGCTCATACGGATGAGGCTTACGGATTATTAGCACAATAACCAACTAAGCTAATAGACCAATTATGTTTAAAATAATTGATGTCACTATATATAATACTAAAATTTCTAATGTATATTTAATGCACATGTAAATTTAGATAATAAATTTTGTGACAATTAATTTTGATCTAATAATTAATATGTTTACATATATGAATTTTTATGAAACTTATGATTTTTATTTAAAATTTATATATGTAAGAAAATACATTATTAGATCAAAATTAATTGTAATAAGGTCAAAAAATACATTAGTAGATTTATGTTAACAAACATATGATTTTTATTTACAATTTATATATGTAAAAAAATTAATTATTAGATCAAAATTAATTGTCACAAAATTTATTATCTAAATTTACATGTGCATTAAATATACATTAGAAATTTTAGTGTTACATATAGCGACATTAATTATTTTATAATATAATTGGCCTATCAACTTAGTTGGTTAGAGCATCATGTTAATAACGAAAGTCCCAAGTTCAATTCCTGCATGGGTCATTAATTTTAAAATAATTCGTAAAATATTTTTAAAAAAAATTAAAAAAATTGTTTGGGTCACTTACGAATTGGGCAATCCGTATGGAAGGGCAAATGAGAATTGCGCAAGTTATGCTAGGTGTACCAGTAATTTGCATGGTGGTGCACGTAGCAACACCCAGTATTTGATAGAAGATTCACTTTTAATCATTTTAAAAGCTCTTAAATTAATTTAATTAATGAAAATATTATGGATTTTTTGCGATACCAAGCATGTTATATAAACATCACACCTAAAAGAGTCCTCTAGACATAAGATATAAAGTATTTGTGTCTTAAGACACCAAATCATGAAAACCTCATAAACAAGACTCCAAAATAAATCCCAAGGGATCTCATTAAGGGAATAAATACAACACATATCCATAAACATATCTAAGCCCTAAGCTGATCCCCACTAAAATAAAATATAAATAAATGACAAGGCTCAGATCTCACCCCTAAGTCCACTATCAAGCCCACATTAACCATGAATGACATGCTCCTCCGAAGCTACATCATAATTGGCTTCCGTGTCAAATAACATGATTATCATAGTTACTAGAAAATGCAAGGGTAAACTCATTTAAAAAGAAAACATCACATAATTAAAACAATATAAATCATCATTCCTAACAGAGTTAAGGAAAATCTTTCACATTTTTTATAACAATATAATTATACAACTCCTAAAGTAGCACATCAATCTCAAATCACAATTATTTATCACATGTCTAATTATTATGTTATGTCATGTTGACTCTTTACTCCAGGGAGACTTTTACCGTCTGAGCAATTAATTCAAGCACATCCTTTAACATAGTCACACATTGACCATTCAGGGAGACTCGAACTAATCATACGAAGGAAGTGTAGTTTTATCATAAATGGATGAGCGTGGATAGTGGCTTACCTCAGTAAGGCTTGGAAATACCTTATCCGATTGAGGGATTCAACCACTCATCCATTCTATAGGTCCATTCCCGTTAGCCACCATTGACAACCTCCAACACTAGGTTAAGGGCCCACTAAACACCCTTAATTTACATGTCTACTCATATGTAATGTCATTCATCAATGCATGCATGTTATAATTAAACATCAACATTATATAACATCATTGTTATACTCATCCACCATCATCAATATAATTCATTTCATCAATAACTCTCAATCCATTCTATATTGAGTTTAATCCATCATATCATCAATTTAATCACATACATCTTGTTCAATTCCTTATCAATTCACCATTCATATAATTCTCACACCCATGAACTCTTACATAGTTCATCTACACCTCATGAGACTTTACATCACAAGTACTCATAGTCAAACAATAAATCTCAATATATGAATGTGAATTACATAAGAAATAACAAGAAATCACCTCAATTCATTTCATTTTTAAATCTACCAACAAATCAAAGAATTTAAGTTTAGAATTCAATTGAAATGCATGGAAGAAGATTTTGACAAATACTCACACTTAAGCGTGATCAACTTTGCGCTTAAGTAAGGTCCCTTTTCTTTCCTTTCTGCTTACCCTTGCTTAAGCACGGCCAAATGTGTGCTTAAGCAAGGTCTAGTTGTCAACTTACTATAACCCCGTGCTTAAGCGAGGCTAAAGGTGCGCTTAAGCTAGGACCATTTTTCTTCCTTACTGTAACCTTGAGCTTAAGCAAGGCTAAGGGTGCACTTAAGCGAGCTCCAATTTTCTTCCTTTCTGCGACCTTGCGCTTTAGCGAGCTCCAACTTCTTCCTTACCATAACCTTGCGCTTAAGAGAGGCCAAGGGGTACTTAAATGACCAATTGTAATGACCAGCTTATCAGTCTCGCTTAAGCACCATTTTAGGCTCACTTATGTTAGACCTTGTGGCCTCAATAATCTTAAGAGGGATAGGCTTGGAATGCAGAAGAAGCAACAACAATCAATTTAATAATGTTCTATAAATATGCAAGGCAAAATTGATTGCAATAACATAAATGAGATAAGGGAAGAGAGAATGCAAACACAGTTTTATACTGGTTTGGCCACAACCCGTGCCTACGTCCAGTACTCAAGCAACCCACTTGAGATTTCCACTATCTTTGTAAAATCCATTACAAAGTCTGAACCACACAGGGACAACCCATCCCTTGTGTTCAGGAATCCTTTACAACAAGAGACTCACAGTCTCTTAACCAATCTCATTGAATAAGAAGAATGGAAGAAGAATTCTCTCTTCAAGAGAAGAATATTACAATGAATATCATGTAAGAATCCTTATAGATTTTGCAAGTGTTTGATCAAGGATTTCTTGAGAGAGCATTTGACAATGAAGTTCTTTTGGAATCTCTCTCATTGTCTTTTGAGAGGATAAGACATTTTTGCCAAGCAAAACTCTCTGCCTAAAATTCGTGCCCAAGTCACCTATTTATAGGCCTTTGATGGCCATTCACAAATCTAATGAAAAGATGTGACTGTTGGCAGATTTTCTGAAAACTTTCCACTGGTAATCGATTACAATGTTTGTGTAATCGATTACACAGTTATAATTTGAAGGGTTATGACTTTTGAATTTGAATTTCCAAAGTTTCGTTGTTGGTAATCGATTACAGACATATGGTAATCGATTACATGTTGAAAATTCAAATTCAAAACATTTTTCAACAGCTATTTCTCAACCCTGTCTTCTGGTAATTGATTACACTTCCTGGTAATCGATTACCAGAGCCTTGAATGTCTTGAAAACACTTTGTTTTAAGGCAAGGCTTGGTCTTTAATGAATCTTGAAACATGGCTTTGCTTGTTGAAGCACTCTTGAATTATTCTTGAAGCAAATGCTTATCATTTGAAGCAGCCTTGTTTGATTCTTCTTTGACATCATCAAAATCATGTATACATACATTCACAACTTAAGTGCTACTAACTTGCAAGTTCACGCTTTTACCATATAATATCTTCCAATGGAAGCCAAAATGGATTTGAACTCAAATATTTCAATGTTCGACAATAAAAACCAAAGAGAACACACTTTAACATCTCGAAAATAATGATTAAACACACAAAACAAAGATTTCGAATGAGTTAAGCTTCCCTTAACTACACAACTCGAGATGGTGACTTTTGAAGAAAGAAGGAAAATGAATGATCTTTGGGTCCAAGAGAGGAACTTTCTTCCACTTCCATAATAACCACACTAAGAAAACATCATCCATAACCCGAAGCCAATCAAAATGAAAATCAAAACACCTCAATATAAAGCTTTTCCATGAAAGTCCATGGGTGCTGTAAGGAAAACAAAAAATGACTCAGAGGAAGAGGGGAAGACCATCTCACATATGCACAGTCTACAATCACAAAAAAGAAGAAGAGAGGAGTTCCCTTTTGCAAACACCAAAGCTTGAGGTTCCTCCATTGGTGGTTTCTTGGAGAAGAAAAAATGAGAAGAGAATGAAGGATTTTCTTTCTTTTGAATGAAGTTTCAGAAATGTGAGTGTAAGGAGGTTTATGACTCTACAAATCCCCTCTTTTTACACCTTGGTTCTAGGCATGGAAATGGGGCCCGAACCCGTGAGGCTCACCCCGGACCTGCCCCCGATTTTGAAGGGGAAAACCTAAGTTGATTGAGGTCAGGATCGGGTTCGAGTGTTCCTCGACAGCCAAAGTTGGGTTCAGGGTCGGGGATGAGATTATTAATACCTGTCCCAAACCCGCCCCGTCAATAATTAATTTACAAAAATATCCCTACATATATATAACATACTAAAACTTGAAACTATTGGATAGGATTTTATGTTATTGTTGGATTGGATTTTATGTTGTCATGTACAATCTAAAAATATGTTGTGATCGTTATTAAAAATTATATTTTTCATAAGATTTTACAAGCATGCTGGGGGCGGGGAAAACCCGACCCCGTTCGGGGCAGGAATAGAAGGTTAATCTACAATCCTGTTGGGTTTTGGGGGTGGGGGTGGGGGGAAATGGGGAGTTGGGGGCAGGGGTGGGGTAAGCAAAACCCGGCCCCGACCTACCCCGTTGCCATGCCTACTTGCTTATACTAAATACACCTACACTCTCTCATAACTCAAAACCCATCCCCCTAGGCCCAAACACACCAAGAACCCACTAATATACATAAATACATACTCAACATCACTAACTAATAATTTAATAATTCATTCAAGTACTTAACTTAAATTTAATTTCTCTTGCAATTTAGATAAAGCATTTGATCAAACAATTAATAAAACACAACATTACATGGCATAGATTTATACATTATTATTAGGATAAATAGTTATTTTCATCCCTGAACATATAAAGTGCTGACAAATTCGTCTCGAAAGATGAAAATTCAAATTTTAGTCCGCGAAAGTAAAAAAGTGCGACAAATTCATCCATCTGTTAACTTTCATCTGTTACCATTAATAAAAGATTAAAGAGTCTACATGACACATTCAAGAATGAATTTGTTAGCACTCTACATATTCAGGGATGAAAATGACTATTTACCCTAAATATAATTTAATCTTCATCTTCCCTCCCTTTTTAATCTTTGCAAGCATAACATTACAATAAACACTTTAAAAACTAAGAAAACAAGTATAATTTAAAACAAACATAATAATAAGAATAATCTATTTATTTCTTTGAATCCATAATAGAATTTGAGAATAGAATATGAGAATTATCTTTATAAATCATGGCTGAAATGAAATTTAAGCTTAACATAAAGTTTAAATCAACCAACCCTAATAATCTAACACTAGACCTAACCCCTAAAACTCATTATTCCAATTCCAATTTCCACATCCCAAACTCCAAATCCTTTGCAGTTAAGCTATCTGTTATAATAGAAAAACCCATGTTCATTGTCGATGATGCAACTCCACATGTCGCGGTTCACGAGCTCTTTCAAGGAACTCATATTGTGGTACCGGTCGTTGATGTGGTTCGAGAGAAGGTGTGCTTAAGAATAAAAAATTGAAGATTTGAATCCATTGCGATGGCAGTGAATGGAGACTCGACGAAAAGTGACGTCGGAGGAGTTACACAAATCTCACCGGAGACGGCAAAAGGAAGGAACAAGCATTGGGTTTAACTGGGTTTCATGGTTAATGATTTTTAATTGAGCAAAAGTGAAAGATTAGATTCAAAATTGGCATTTGAAGGATTGTGAATGTTGCTACTACTAGGAATGTTATTCAGTTCTTCAACAAATCCATTTTGGCAAAACCATTGCTTCCGCTGAGAAGATCCGTGTAGCACTAAACGTTACGTGTTGTGGATGTCAGTGGCAGCAGAGATGAGGATTCCAGCGAAGATGATGGTGTGGATGAAGGAAAAGAGGAATGAGAAGAAGAAAAATAAAATTAAAAATGTGGTGATGCCGCTAAAAATCATCTCTGCGACAACGCACAGTGGAGAGGAGTTGGCGCTTGTACTGCGAAGCAAAGGCTTTCATCCTCTAGCAATCCATTGTTAGCTACCATTACCAACTACGATTTAATATCTCAACCAATTGTACCTCCAAACAAACGTTTGCAGTGAAAATCTTCCATAACCGATTGATACCACTTTGTCGCACCAAGATTTCAACGACAAATTTGCAGTGTGCGGGTGACCCTCTCGAGGGGGTTCTCAGAGATTGATTACTGTAAATTAGTGAAGGGTGTTATTGAAACATCACTTTCAAATATTATTCTCAGGTTAATTAAGTTTTTAATGAGATTTAAAATTTTTGTTCTTAAATCATTATTTTTTAAAAATTTGATCCCTAAAGAATTTATGTTATTAAAAATATTTTATGTCGTTAATGTCTTATATATTAAATGATGAAGTGTCATAAAATAACGTAGATTAAATGTTACATGTATGTCACATAAATATCATCTAAGTTTTAATATATTTAGGTAAATAATTAAAATATTATGTTATTAAAATGAAAAAACAAAGAATAACCATTATTGAATCCTAACACTTGAAGTACCTATGAACTTATAACAACTACTAAGGAGATTTTCGACGTAGAACAATAATTTATCATCTTCATCTACAATCTATGATGATATTCGTTGTGGATGTGGAGAAAGAATAATTTTGTTCATGTCTTTAAGGACTAATTATAATAATGAAAAAATGTTTAAGGATTATTTATAATAACGATAAATTCTTTAGGTACTATTTTTTTTTTAAAAATAATTTAGGGATAAAAAATTTAAAATTCCTATAATTTGAGGACTAAAAACTTAATTAATCTTTACTCTTATAAAAAAGTTGAAAACAAAATATAAAAAGTATATATTATTATATTCGGTTTTAAAACTGGATCACCGTGAACCACTTGCCCAAGAGATCCACCTTAGAAGTGGTCTATATTTATATGCAAAATTTACTAGAAATATAATAATCTTTATTAACTATTAACAACTAGTTATCGATTAATGTTTACGTTTCTAAAATTTACTGAAAAATTATTAATAATATCACTAAATGTGTGTCTTCCTTTTAAAACATAGAAGAATTAAATGACAAATTTTGAAAAGTACAAAAACATTATCTTTAATTTTTCTTAAAAAAAAGAAATTATAGATTTGATATAGAAATTACAAGAAAGACAATATTAAAATGTATATGTTATGATAAGAGAATTTAATAAAATATTCTTAAAGTGATAATGGTAAAATTAACTTCAGGATTTTATAAAAAAAATTCATTGAGAAGTAATAATCTTATTTTTTTTATAATTATTACAACAATTGTGTTAATTTATAACATAAAATAATAGAATAGTAAAATTAAAAAATAAAACAATGTTAAAGATTAAGTTTTTATTAAAAATTATTTGAAAGTAATAATTATACTTACAAAAGATTTTATCTTTAGAATATAATAATAATAATAATAATAATAATAATAATAATAATAATAATAATAATAATAATAATAATAATAATAATAATAATAATAATAATAATAAATTTCCATAGCAATAAATATATATATCTTTTAACTTTCTTTGGTCTTTGACCATAACTAAGTAAATGTAGTCATGAATTAAAATAATATTATAATAATTTTATAATCAATGTGAAGCAATGTTCACAAACATAAATAACCATCATTGAATTTACATAAATGTATTAATTATTCCATACCACATGTTAATATAAGAATTTCTATAATTTCATAAAAAATAATGTATATAAAAGGAAGGTCTTGTCATTTATTATAAGTAAATTAAATCTCATTAAAATGCTTTTTATTTTTTGTTCCTTTCTTGACTTTCATTTTCTTTTGGTTTTGACCAGGTGGTAATTGGTCTACTTCATTAAAATAAAATTTTATAAAACTGCCAGTAGAAAATACTAATATTCATCCAAAAGTCCAATCTCTGCTACTATTTAATTGGCGCATCATCCCCTTGGCATACATCAAACACTTCCTCCATCTCTTCTCTCCATGGTTTAATCATTTTCTTAGTTGTTTAAACTTGTATCACATGTTCTCTTTAAGCTTTTTGTTCTAAACATGGATGATCAATCAATATCAATGGTTAATTGCCCTCCTTCCTTTGCAACAGAGCTTAACATTCTGCTATTAAATAACAACACATTGTCTCTTGTGTATCTGTCATCACTGTTGAAGCAGTATGCATTCAAAGGTATACTTTGAAGCCTTTTTTCTATATTACTTTGTTTCATATCAATTTAATTTGGTTTAAAATACTTTTTACAAAAAAAAATCAATATATTAGTGACAAAATTCAGTGATGAAAATTAATATTGTTTTATCCTAAGTAATTGAGGTTACAAAAATTTTAGAGACATTTTTTAATTATATAAATTTTTTTGGGTAGAGTATTTTTTTGGTCTCTCTAAAATATGGAAAATCTAGAATTAGTCCCTCCAAAACTTTTTGTCTCATTTCAGTTCTTCAAAAAATTTAACATGTTATTATTCATACAGTATGTTAACTCTGTTAGTAAGCCTAACATATTAATATAGTATTTTTAACAAGCACTACTACCAATTTTTTTTTTTTTTTTTATATAAAAATGTTGTAAAATGACTCTAATAGATTCCATGTTCAATCTTTTCTGCCACACAAACAGATTCACTAACAAGAGTTAACATACTGAATGAATAATAATATATATTAAAAATTTAGGAGGATGAAATGAGATGAAAATTTCTGAAGGAATCAATTCCAAAGTTTACATATTTTAGAGGGAAAAAAACGTATTTTATTCTAAATTTTTTCATCATTAAATTTAATTTTTCTTATAGTGATTGCTTAGTTAATAGTGTTTTTAATCCGGAAAGATTTTCAAATTTTGATTTTTGTGACTATTAAAATATTATTTTTTGTAGTCCCTATCCTTTTTGAAATATCAAAACTTGGTCCCTATATGAGGGAAAATTTGTTAGCTTCAATGACTAAAACTAAGGTATTTTAAAAAATACAAGGATGAAAATTATTGATTGTTAAAGTTGAAGATATATAAAACCAAATTTGAGAAAAATTTCAAAAACTAAAAACATATTACTAATCCAATATAATTCAATCATAAACCCTATCATTTTGTTTAAGTTTTACTTATTGATCTTGTTTTGCCTTGTTGGTGACTTGGTGTGCATCAAGAATACTCATGTTTTTACTTTGTATTTTCAATGTTATATATAAACCACATACTAAATAGACTAGGACAAACTATATAAGTGCTTAATGGGTAATTGGGCAGGCATGGCTATTAACCAGAATCTATATTCTGTCAAATATATATATATATATATATATATATATATATATATATATATATATATTTATCATTTCATTTTCTCGACCTTTACCAAACTGTAACTCATGACCCAATAACGTTAGGCTTAAAATGTTACCAGTATATTATTCAAAACAAAATACATAAATTTAATACTATTCATAATTAAATTATTAAAAAGTAAGAATACTAATAACCAACTTTTTTGAATCTAACCTAAACTTTGAAACTATTTTCAACTAAATTAAGATACCCATCGAGCTTCTTAAAACATAGTAATTAATTTTTTACACATACTATATTTGCATTTGACTCATCTATATTTTCATTTAATTCTCAAAACAAGAAATTAAAAAAAAAAAAGCTTACTTCAATTGATTCTGCAAGAGTTTAATCAGGACATCTATATATACATGTTGAGCTAGTTGAGGAAGCTATACAAAAATTTATCTTTACAAAATACTATGTTTTTTTCTTCTGCTGAATTTAATGCTAATCCCATTGCTTGAGTAACTGACGTGAATAGTTACTAATTGTTTGGTTACTCAGTTACTTTGACAGATGAAGTATCTATGGCTATGTCCATGGTTTCCAATCATGAAAATCAATTCAGACTTGTCATGGTTAAACTCAACATGCCTGGCCTACATGACCTTGCGTTTGTGGATTTATTGCATGAGAAGGACATTCCAGTTGTTTGTGAGTTGGAATTTCAGGTTTTCGATGCAGTTAAATTTTCTCCTAACAATTTAACTCTCTGATCTCACTACTTTTTTTTTTTTGTCTATATTTATCATGTCCAGTCATCTCATCTGGAGGGTCTGAGGATACTATTTGGAAAACATTAGCTAAAGGACCTTGTTATTTCCTTGAGGAACCAATCCTTTTTGAGGATCTCCAATACTTGTGGCTAATTGCACATCAGTCAAAACCTAAGTCAGCAATAGAAGCACAACATGCAAACAAGGTATGTTGTTAATAGGGATTAGAATTTACAAAAACCAAATGATAAATAATTTATGGTAAACCCTCGTGTTGGTTTTTGAAATTACACATGTTACTTCATTATTTTTTTTTTTTAAATAGTTACTAACTAAATTAGTTCCTTCGAAATCTAAAATATCATCATATTAATTGTTCCCTCAAAAATGTTTGGAATGTTTCATCTTATTAATTAGTCACCATGGAAACTAATTGGTTATACTATTTTTAAATACTAATTTGGCTACTAATTAAGTCCTTTAATGATTAATACAATGACAAATTTTTTGGAGGATAATATATATGGTGACCTTCTAGATTTTTGTGAGACTAATTTGATCATAAATGTTTAGAGGACTAATCTTTTGACAATAATTATAACTTACGAGTACCAATTATGTTACTCAATAATTTATCCCGTAATAAAACAGTAAATTTCATGCATAACATTAACTATATTCTAAACATGGCAATGTATTCAAAAAATAAAAAGTGCAAGAAAGAAGGCTGGTTGAGGAAAACCTATTAAACAAATTCCAAAATATATATACTTGCATTGAACAGTTAATTATTGGCACACAATGCCAGGCTTGTAGAGAAAAGGAAGAAAGGAAGATTGATAATGATGGTAATGAAAGCAAGCAAGGAGAGAAGAGAGAAGAACTTAGGCCAGCCATGATGAACTTTAACCGTGATAACCATATACCTAAGGAGACTGAGAAAAGAAGAGAACACAAAATTGGATTTGCGAAGAAAAGGAAAATCCTTTGGACTCTTGAGCTGCGTCAAAAGTTCACAGAAGCCCTAGAATATCTAGGCGGCATTGAGAGTAATAGTATGTTTTCTCCCATTCTATATTGAATTTTCATTAGTATTATAATCTATTAATCATGGATTATGCTTGAAATATCCTTGATAATAAGGTAATCACTAATCACATATTTAACATCAGCTCTTTGTTTGTTTTTGTGTTCAGTTGCTCGTCCAAAAGCGATTCAAAAATTAATGAAAGTGTCTGACCTAACATTAAACCAGATTTCAAGTTATATGCAGGTTTTTCATGTCCCTTCAACTTAATTAGACATGGAATAGTTTCTTATAATATTTAATATTACTATTGCATGTTTTTAACCCACAAGTTTGAGTATGACTTGGTTTATATATATAATACTCTATTAATATCACATAGCTGCTACTTTAAGGAAAAAAAAAAAACTGAAGGAATGCAAAGACATCACAATAGGATTGTCGGTTTGGTTTAGTGGAGTTTTAGTTCCTAATTTCGTTAGACATGAGTTCTTTTGTGATAGGAATGGACCTCCTAAATATAGCTGCTTCTTTCAATTGGAAATTGCATTATTTAAAAGATAAATGGGTATAGTAGTACTATATAGTTAATAGTTTAATTAGAATTGTATCACTACATAAAATTTGGATGCAACGATGCATTGTTACTTTTATCTTCCTTTTCCCACTTGCTTTCACGATTCTTGTTTGAATCACAATATGCCTGCTATGACAAATTAACATGTTCTTTGTTCTTTAATATGTACATGATCAACAACCAATGCACAGAGATACAAACTTCAGCTAAAGCGTAATAAGGTCACTATCGGTTATGGTTCATATCAAGCGGGTACATCATCAAACATTAGTGGCAAGACTACGTTTCCCTCCTCGTTAGGGAGTTCAAGTTACCGAGGTATGTTGTCATATGCTTAGGTGTGAAAGAAATACAATAAGATCAATTCCATTTGATTTTCACTAATCTTAGATTACAAAATGGCATTTTTTAAGAAAAATGATAGCAACACATTTGGAACACATCTTTTATTATTAACTGAAATTTATTAAGAGGCAAGAAATTATGAGCTGAGTATCCTCAAATAGGAATTGGGATATGCTTGATTTTATGAGTCCAATGAATTTCAATCAACAATCAAATGTGTGCTAAAGAATATATTACTAACATTTTCTCTTCTGTTGATCATGACAGTAGAACAACAAGAGCATATGCATGAGTCTATAAACCATCCAACAACTGAATTTGCTGCAGGTATCCCTACATCATTTGCTCCCTTAAATGCGAGCCCAAAACAAGACCTGAACTCTGGTGAAACTCAAGAATCAGATATTCACAAACTGCAGAGTGTCCTAAGCAATTCATTTGTTGCAAATGAATTGGCCAGCCAAATTGATGGTGCTATAGTGGGAAACTCTATTCCAAATGCTTCTTCAACACTTCAAAACCTACCTGAAAATGAATATGAAGAGTTCTTCAGAAGTCTTGAAGATATTGAAACTGATAATTTTGGACTCATGATGTAATAAATTTCTCAATGATGTTTTGGGTGCCAACTTTCAAGTGCATGCGATGCCGAGCTTACCGAAGACCTATTTATCATATAGTAATTATATGTTTACAACCTTCTATGTTAAGTTTTAGAATCAATTGTTTAATAAATTGGTAAAAGTACTATCCAATTTACAGTTTACTGGTTTAATTGTGATAAAACGATTATAATTAAATATATGAGTAAACATGAGCTACTCGAAGTGAATTACTACAAAGAAATTTTAAATTTCTAATAATGTTCTTGTATGGACATTGAACAGGACAAAATTCACAATAGATTCCAAGCAACAATTACAAACAGATGAAATTTTGACACATATACTACACGGGAGATTTGAATTTTTGAGTAAAAATTGTAATGAAAGAGAAAACTACACATGTCCACTTACTCAATGGTCTCAAGCTCGTTTTTCCGCCTAATATTTCAACCTAAGAATTTATGCCCATCTATCTACACTTTAAATTCTTCGATCACTACTAGAACTTATATCCTTAAATCTCACGCTAGCCAACTACTTTCTTTGAATCCCTTTTAAATTTCAAAATTCATGCGCCTGTAATTAAATCGATTCAACCCCCCCCCCCCCCTTTTTTTTCTCTCAATCTTCTTTTTACCTTTCAATTTCTAAATGGAAGAGACATTTTAGAGGCTTGCTGTGGAAAGGGATGGCGTGTGACGCATGTGGTGGAAAAATGGTGAGGGCAAAATGGAGGGAATTTCTCAGCCTAACGTTCTTGCTTTTGCATTTTTTTTTTAACTTTTCCATACCTCAATTTTCACTTTCTATTTCTTTTTTTCCTATTGAATGGTCCTTTATTTATTATCTATTCAATTTCAGATTTTTTTTTTGTTTAAATTTGTCTCTGGGTATTACGATTTGTTGCTTATGAGCTTGCATACAAAAAGTTTTTGTTTCGTGTATTAGAAAAGATATGAAAAGTATTTATGTCTCGATTTTTCGGTTGTTAATTTGTTGCTTTTGGTAAAACTGTGTTTTTTTCTCTTTGTTGTGATGTGTACAGCTCTCTACAATTAAAATTCTATAAATTAATAATATCAGTACCGGAAAAATTTATTAATTTAGAGAGTTATTAATTTATCGATAAATTAATAATTATTAATTTAAAGAGTTTTTAAGTAATTATACTGTACATACCAAATAAAAAGACAAATTAGTCTATACCTTTTAGAATTACGTTATAGTAAACCTTGAGACTCAATGTAAATGAGTAATTGCTCTGTTTATATGCATTGGAAATCAACAATGACTTTTGAAGTACAATAAATGTAAACAAGAAAAATAAATGTGTTCAATGTATTCTTAAGCAAGTTTGACATATATAAATTACTATTGGAAAATCATCCATGTCTTAAGCAACTATTGAATCATATTTCAATAGTGTAATATATTTTTTTCAGTTTCTATGAATTATTAATTTATGATTTTCTTGGGATAAAAAATTATAAAGAGATCTCATGAAAAAATATTATCTTATTATTTTATCGAGTTTTTCAATTTTTTATATTGGTCCAAGTTAGAAACGGACAAATTTATTATTTTAAAAAGTTTATTAATTTACTGAGTATTAATTTAAAGAGTTTCTACTCTATTTTGATATTGGCAGAGAGCACGAGGCAATAGATTGCAATAATATTGATCGGTTGGCTAATTAATTTTTTATCCAAATAAACCAATATTTAATCTTTCGCGTATACTTTTTTTTCCTTTTCTTTTTTGTTTATTCTCAAGTGGTCTTCTCTTTCCATTCATTCTCAATTTCATCATATTAATCGTACTATAATGGGTATTTATTTTTTTAATTTTTGGATTTTTGCTTGAGCAGTTAAGTTTTAAGAAGCAAGAGTTGGAAGTTTGTTTACAGCCATGAACAACTTGGTATGCAAGTCATTTTTGTTTCAAACAAAGCTCATAGAATTATTCCCAAAATTATGATTTACATTGGAATGAGTTTTTTATACATTTTTTTCCTGTATGTTTCTCAGTTTAATGACTCTGACTTCGTAAATTGTTGGTTTTTTTCCTATTAATGCCACATATATTAAACTAAGGTTTTTTTTTCTCCATGTTAATTCATTTATCTTGTTCCATTTGATTAATAATTGTCACAAACCTTTTTAAATATATTTTCAATTTGTTCATTTTTCTTCTTTTTGTCATATCTTATAATGTTATATAAGAAGTGCATCTTACCAACATCTTCTTGCATAACTATTATATCCCATGATGTTGTATTATTGTCTATCAAAGTTAGTTGTTTCAACTTCAATTGCAATCTGCAGAGCACCCAATAAGAGTAATACTTGACATGTGCAATGGATAGATTAAATAATGAATCAATAATTGACTATAGTTTTTCCTAATATTAGTGGTTTTTCATTTTCAAAGTATCCAAGTGGAGGAATATTTTTTAGCTACCTTCTACCTTTGTACTTAGAAGTGTTGTAGATAGCTATAAAATAAGTTATCGATAACTTTCTACACTTTTTTTCTTCCTAATATTAGTTATTTTTTATTTACAAGTATCTGTTAGCGATATGGGTATAATGTAACTAAGCAACACTGTTGGATAAGAGAATAATAGCTTGAGGGAATTCTACTACAATTTCTGAGATACTGATGCCCAACACTTGAACAGTAAAAGTAAATTGATTTCTATGTAATTTCAGTCCAATGATTTGATCCTTTTTTTCAGCTTTGACCTATTTGGAACCTCTCAATTTATAGTGATGTAATTGCATAATAGATTGTGATCATATGAAACCTCTTTTAGGATTGTTGCATCTTTCTTTCTTTTGTGCACAATATCTGAAACTTTTGCCCACCAAGATTAATTGTATAGACTTTTTTTTATGCAATTAGTTTGTTTTCTACTACAGAGTAGTTCCCACACACATTCCACCCAAGTTTATTTATCTTGAGTGAAATGGTTTTATATCTCTAATTTAAAAGAACATATTGCAACATGTGTTGTATTTGACAGCATATAATTGTCAGTGTGTCTTTGTGTTTATAGAAGTAATCATTTTCATCTTATCAATAGTACAATTTATCTAATCCAATTTTTCTTTCAGAGCTTGCATGTCTTAAAAGTCTACAGATTTCTTACAATAAAGTTAGAGATTTTGGCATCAGTCTCCTAAAAGGTGTCTTGTCTTTCATTTCTTTTATTGGAAAAAGATGGTTCTCCCAATTGAATTAAGCATATTTGAGGAAGCATTGTGAATTGACTTTGTGAATTTTCATTACTTGAAGGTGTTTTTGATGCAATCCTCCCGAGGAAGGGACTAGTCACTAGAGCCATGAGCAAGAGGCTCCAAGAGGATTGAGCTAGAGCTGCTGAAGAAGGTCCTAGGATTCTCATGAACCTTAGGATAGATTTCTGAGCCCATAGACTAAGGTTGAGTCCAATTATCTTTGTACATATTAGATTAGGATGTCATTATATTTGGTCCTTGTATTTAGGACTCCATAATGTAGATAGGTACCATAGAAATATAGGATTTTTCATCCCTTGTATTTTAAAACACCTAGACTAGTTTTTGTATTGTTGGATCAAGTGGCTTCGGAATAATTAAGAAGGTGGGGTTGAATTAATTATTAATGTGCCTTGACTAATTAAAAATTTATCCTTCTTAATGTTACTAGATTTAATTAGGGTTTTACTACAAAGTTAAGAAAAGAAAAAGAAACTTAACCAAAAGTAAAAGTGATAATTAAAGTGCACAGCGGAAATTAAAGAGTGTAGGGAAGAAGAAGACAAACACAAGAGTTTTATACTGGTTCGGCAACAACCCGTGCCTACATCCAGTCCCCAAGCGACCCACGGTCCTTGAGATTTCTTTTCAACCTTGTAAAAGCCTTTACAAGGAAAGATCCACAAGGGATGTACCCTCCCTTGTTCTCTTTGAACAACCAAGTGGATGTACCCTCCACTTGAACTGATCCACAAGAGATGTACCCTCTCTTGTTCTAAGTTACAACAACCCAAGTAGATGTACGCTCTACTTTTACCACAAAGGATGTACCCTCCAATGTGTTAAGGCAAAGTTCTCAGGCGGTTAGTCCTTTGAAACTTTGTGAAGGGGAAACAAAAGATATCTCAGGCGATTAGTCCTTTGAAATCTTTTATTTAAGGGAAAGGGAAGAATCAAAAGAATTCTCATACTGTGTCGTTTTGAATTCTTTGAAAAGGGAGAAGGGAGACACAAAAGAATTCAGGCGGTTAGTCCTTCGTTCTTTTGGAAAAAGGGAGAAGAGAGACACAAAAAGAATTCAGGCGGTTAGTCCTTCGTTCTTTTGGAAAAGGGAGAAGGGAGACACAAAAGAATTCAGGCGGTTAGTCCTTCGTTCTTTTGGAAAAGGGAGAAGAGAGACACAAAAAGAATTCAGGCGGTTAGTCCTTGGCGAATTCTTTTTGGCAAAGGGAGAAGAGAATGAAAAGATATAGCACACTTTTGTTTTCTGTGAAAGAGCAAGGTTTGGAAACCAGAAAACTTAGAAAGCTTTTGGCAAAGGAAGAAGAAGAAGAATAAGTAGCAAAGGTTTCTCAAAAATTGTTCTAAAGAATTGTTAAAAAGTTATTGAAATGCAAGTCAAGGTCTTGCTTTTATAGACTCTTTATGTCTGGTCAAGAAAACCATTGAAAGAGTTATAACCTTGAGAAAAACCTGAAAACCATTGGAAGAGTTACACCTCTTGATTTTTATTTAAAACTTGTAACTGGTAATCGATTACCAAAACCATGTAATCGATTACACAAAACATTTTATGAAAAGATGTGACTCTTCACAATTGAATTTGAATTTCAACGTTCAGATACACTGGTGATCGATTACCAATATATTGTAATTGATTACACCATTTAAAAAAACAATTGGAACGTTGCAAATTCAGTTAAAAGCTTTTGAAATCAAACTTTGCCACTGGTAATCGATTATAGGAAACTGGTAATCGATTACCAGAGAGTAAAAACTCTGGTAACTTGGAAAATTTTGAGAAAAACTATTTTGAAAAACAAAACTGTGCTATGTTTGTTTTTTGAAAAATCTTTTCAATACTTCCCTTGTGAAGTCTTCTTGATTTCTTCTCTTGAAACTTGAAATTAAACTTGATCTTGAACTTGTTGACTCAATCTTGAAATCATTCTCTTGGGTCTTTTGTCATCATCTTTGTCATCATCAAAACTACTTGAATCAACTTGATTCATCATCATGAAGCTTGTTTCTACATGTATTAGGGGTAGTTTTGTAATTTCACATGCACTAAGTGAATATTTGATGTGTGTACTGAGAAATAAATTTAATTGAATTGGTAGAAGCCCAATCCAATTAAATTTTAGAGGGGGAGGTGAACATTTGCTTACTACACCCCATTGCCATATCATATAGTCACACTTTGTGCATGTTCTTCATGCTTTACATGTCTCATGACACCTAAGCACACTTAGTGAAGAATCTTAAAATTGATCTTGGATTAGTGGGTTGAACCATAACTGAAATTCACTAATCATAATTAGTGAAATTTTGGCTCCAAAATTTGGCTCCACAAATTCAATTTCAAATTCAAGTGAAATTTGAATTGAAATTCTAATTTCCCTCCAATTTTGTGTGACACTTAGACTATCAATAGAGGTCATGTGTGTGCATTTTTTCAACTTTGATCATTTGAAAATTAAACTTCAGATTTCAGAGCTCTTTTAGAGCACAAAAGTTCGTGCTCTTCTCTTCCTCTCCCTTCATTCATCTTTTTCTTCCTCCAAGCTCTTATCCATGGCTTCCTATGGTGGTGAACTTCTTCTAGACTCATCTTCTCCTTGAAATGACGTCTCCTCTCTCTCTTTCTTCTCTATTCCGCTGTCATTCATCTTCCAAGAAGCAAATGAATTCATTGATGAAGAAGATCCTAGGCCTACAAGCTTCAATAAAACTTACATCAGTTTTTACTTTATTTGGTTTCATTTTTTTTTTTTTTACATATTACTTTTATATCATGTCTTTAGAATTTTTTTTTCTCATGATCCCAGTGACTTTTAAATATGAAGATAAGTAATATTTATTTATTTAATATAGAAACAATGCACACATTTGAGGAACATCACAATGAAACTTATATTCTTAAAACATGAGTGAATAGTGATGATAAGTTTAAGCTTACCATCGAGCCATATATTATTATCCTCTTCATAGAAGCAATCTAGATTAGTTTGTTTTGTCATTGCATTAAATTTTGGTAGTTAAAAGTAGGCAATATTTTGTTACGTGTACTACCATGTATTTTTGGAGAGATCACGTAATGCTAAAAATATAGCTTAAACTCAAAAATCAAATCATGTTGTGTAACTCGGTACAAGTGTCAGAATATATTAATTATATGTCAGAATAACAAGTGTCATCCCTTCACACCATAACAAAGAAACTCAAGCAAAAGGAAGAAACCACCACACTAACAAAACTCTAACAAAGGAACCAAGATTTTCAGAGGACCAAAGCACGCCATGACAATAACACAACCACTATTAATAAGCTTCTTTAAAAATAAAACACATAAAAAATGGAAAACATATTTTAAAACGTTTTAATTGCAAAAGATGCAACATTTAAATACACAAACATAAAATTTACATAATGTGTGCCAAAAATTAAATAGTTATTAATCTTCCAAACAATGTGTATTTATTTTTACTTAATTATTTTAGATTTTGGGATTATTACCCCATTGAAGTATAATGTTAAAATTTACAATAAAATAAAAGAAAGACATAATTAATATTTAATTATATCATCATAGAACTTGATAGGCAAGTTTTTTGTTGGTTAGTTTTCATTATTTGTCCTGTTTGGATGTTCAAACTCCACTCATGGTAACAAGTATATATTATTAATTTTTATTCCATTTATTAATATTATTTTTAAATGTATCAATATATGCAGTAAATAATACTATTTTATTATTGTTATTTGTTAAGTATACACAACTCCTTAGTCACCCAAAGTGCATAAAGTTTTTTTATTATCTCAATTTTTAAATTAAACAAATTTTTCTGTAACAATAAAAATGTTGTGTGCTCTTCCAAATGTACATGTCAAAACAAATTACAATTGTTACTATATTACAATATTTTACGTTATCGAAATGAATTCAAAAGTTATATATGGACCTCCTTGTGCTTTCATATGGCACCATTTGGGGAGGGGGGTAGGCAATATTTGGAGAGCAGGATACTTACATTATGTCACATGTATTTAATACTAATAAGACATTCGTGTGGAATATTAATTAATTTTATTAATAATTAATTTGTTAAAGAATTTGACTGGTTACTTTAGGAAAGTCTTCTTCCTCATTTGTCGCCATTGGATATAGAATAAAATAATTGGACGGTTTAGATTATAAAATAGTAATTTGGTTAAAAAATATATTAAAATGAAATTACAAGGGGGTAGACCATTTTAACCCTATATTAAACTTGAGACGCAAATGGCCATGGGCGTTGCAAGAAAGTCAACCATAGCAACGAGAATCGAGAGACTTTTGGAGAAAGTTCGGCGGGGATTTTAAGATCCTGAACACTGATGATGCCCCAGTGTGGTTGCCGTCAAACTCAACAATACCTTTGCCACTTATGCCTTTGGCAACTACCGTGCTGACGTCTCGCTCCAGAATTGTGTTGGGTTGGAACTTCCTGCAGGAAGCCCTCGGTTCGACATTACCCTCGTCCTCCTTCGTTAGGTCCAAATTCCTTGTTCTTCAATATGGTCATGTTTTTCAAACTTTGTCAAACTTATTGCAGAAGTTAGGATTGCATTGTTAAGGTTTACTTAGTTACATGATGGAGCACAAGTGTTCACAAAAGAAAATATCGGTACTAATTAAGTTCAATTAACAATCTCTTGATCAACATGGATGTTGTTTTCAAGATGTTGGTGAAAATATTGGATTTTTTTTTTCTTTCTTTTTGGTGAATGTTTTTTGAGATTGGATTATAGTGATATATCTTATTTAAGGTGTTTTGGATTAGGTATGGTTAATTTTCAAGATGTTGAATTCTTGTAGCGTGTTTATATGGATTATTGTTAGTGACTTTTGGGGATGCTTGATTGGTGTGTGTAGTAGACATGGTATGTGTAGTAGACATGGCAACGGGGCGATGCGGGGACGTGTATTATCTCTTCAATCTCTAACTTTCCAATATATACCGGTCCCCGGTATCCGACATGTTAAAATTTGTTTTCTCATCCCTCTGGGTATTGGGTATTCTCATCTCCGCCTCGTCCTCGTTTAGATTTGTAAAAAGTTTTTTTTTTGTAAAAGAATTAAATTGAAAATTCTAATTTAAAAAAATTTGATTGTTACATATTTATTTTTAATTACTTATATATCAATAAATTCATTATAGTGCATTTGTCTACAAAAATCACCAAGAAAAGAATTTTAAATTATATAAAAATTATAAAATAAAATTAACTAGTAATTAATATAATTTTAATAATTTTATCATCGGGATGGGTACGGAAATAGGTATGGGACTGGTAGTGACATCCTCGTTCCCGACCCTAACCCCGATTAAAAAATTTGGGTAATCACCGAACCCGAACCTATATCCGGTTAACTCGGGTATTCCCCGTCAAAATCAGGATGGGTTTGGGCAGATACCCACGGGTATGTGTTTCATTGCCATGTCTAGTGTATAGGATACAAAGTTTGTAATCTTTGAATCTGTGTGTGTTCATATTTGAACCTAAATTGTGTTTTTTTGGTTTGGTTACACTTTTTAATACCAATAAATTATCGGTTTTTCTGTTAAAAATAGTTGTTTCCACTTCAAATCATGGATCAAGATGTACAACAACTTAAATAAAGTACCTATTTAACTCCTAAACAACAACTAACTCAAAATCAAATGAATCAAAATTTTACATATATTTTTAATGGGGTTTAGTTGACATTTTATATTTTCAAATTAGGGTTTAGCTACTCTTCACTGGTCCACTAAAGGACAAATTTGGAGGATAAGTTTCCTGTGGAATCATCCTTGGTAATGCTACCTTTTCTTTTGTTTGTGTGATTTTTCTATGCTTAATTGCAAAAAGAGTCCCCCTATTTTTTCCATTTCACTAAATCGGTCCCCTTATTTTTTTAATTCACTATCAGAGTCCCCCTATTTTTCCAAATTCACTATCTAACTCCCCAGAGGAAAAATTGAACGTTGATTGTTAGCTTAAAACGTTGACTGCCACGTGTCCACATATAATCGTTCGTTTAAGAGGTATTTCCAATTTACCCTTTCAGTAATTAGGTAACTAAAAATTATCTCAACAACAACTCCTCGTCGTCGTTCAGACCAGGCATATCGGTGGTGGGCTACGTTTTGACAACCATAGTCTCCCTTACATTGCTCCTCTTCCTCTACATCAAACACTGCAACGGCGGCATCACAGACGACAAAGGCGGAAACTCAGCTCCGTGGACGGTGGTGTCATTCGCCAGAAGGAAAAAATCTGTCATTGACCTGTCTGTGGTGGAATCGTTACTGATTTTCATATTCGGAGCCCTATGGAGGCAAAAGGAAGGACTCGATTGCATAGTCAATGTTGTAAGCTACAATCAACGTTCAATTTTTTCTCTGGGGACTAAAATAGTGAATTTCAAAAAATAGGGGAACTCAGATAGCGAGTTAAAAAATAGGGGACCGATTAAGTGAATTGGGAAAAATAGGGGGATTCCTTTTGCAATTAAGCCATTTTTCTAAAGAAAAATAAATGGCTCGAGAGGATAATAGGAATATGATGGGAATTAGGTTTCCTATCCTGGACGTGCTTAGGCTATATTTATAACCAAGAAGAATAAAATTAAGGTGTGTTTTTTATTCCTAATAAATTAGCAAATATTTATTTAGATCTAATAATTTTGTTTTGTATTGGGTCTCTAATTGTGACACCCTAAATCTATTATGAATAAACATGCACTTTTCTTTTTAAATGATCGTGTTCATTCATTCGATGGTGAAAACATTTTACCTTACGAAAACGCGAGTAAATTTTTTTTTCTTTTTTTCTTCCTTAGACATAAAAGGCATGATAGAAATATAAATCATTTAGAAGAGACAAAAGCGTTTTGAATATAAAACATACACTTTTTAAATGAAGAGAAAAAGAAATGATATAAACTAAACTGCTGAAATACATATAACATAATATTGCGAAAATACAAATAGTACTGAGTTTGAAATTGTAGATATATCAGCTCGTGGATATGCCCAAAATATACATAATGAAAAGATGATGAATACAAACACAACCAAAATATCTGGAACCTAGGTCTACCCATACATATGCTAAAGAAAGGAAACATCCTAGTGCAATCACCACAACCTAAGCCTACAACAGACACTTTACACAAAAAGGGTGAGTCAAAAGATCGTAGTGAGAAGATCCTCCTTAGGAGGAAGCGTCGTACATATCTTTGTCGGGATCCTCCTCCTCACTACTCTCCCCTATGAGCCACTCGACTCCTCCTTGGGGAAGCTCCCCCATCATCTACCATTGCGCCATCCAAGGGCAGACAAATGTATAGGTAAAGGAGGGCCTTGGCCCCCCTTGAATTTTTTTAATGTATATATATATATATATATATATATATATATATATAATATAATATTTTAATATTAAAATAATTATTTTTATTTGAATATTTTATTATAGAAAACAAATCAAATATTAAGTTGTACACTAAAAAATTGTTGGTCTGAGTAGTAGTGGACTCAAGCGAGATCTTAAGTTCGAACCTTGTGAATGAAAAAAAATATAATTGAGAGGGGAGACCCAATAAAGATGGAAAATTAGGTTTTTCGACAAAGATTAATCGTCAACAAAGTCAGTAAGTATTTTGCACTAATAATATGGTATAAAAATAAGAAATATTAAGTGGTACAAGACATTTGTCGAAATTCATTTTAATAGATTTTGGATTTTTTTCTTATAAATGAATAGTTAATGTAGATTTTTATCATAAAATTATCTAGGTTATATTTGCCCCCCCCCCCCTAATCTTTTTCGTTGGGTCTGCCCCTGGTGTCATCCTCCATACCCTGATCACTAGATCACTAGGCTCCTCTGCCACCTTTGATCGATACTCCTCCATCATCTCTGGATCCTCCTCAATGTTGTCGTCCCTCACATTTGGTATTGGAACAAGAGGGGTTGCCACAGTGTGCTCTAAGTCATCCCCAGTGTATGGTGGCCCTAGCACATAATGAGGAGAGTCTTCCTCGGCGTATGGTGGCCCTTGCTCATACTAAGGAAAGTACTCCTCTGCATACGATGACCCTAGTGCATAGTTTGGTGTGTCGAATGAAAATGATGACGACAAAGAAGAGGAAATCTCTATGATCTCCATAAGGTGGCATAACAGTATTACAATAGTATAGGCTGAATCCCACATATGAAGTACTTCACGTACACTGGTGCCTCTACAAGCTTAACTAAGGACATCATCATGAATCTGAGGTACTCAATAAAGTGGTCGACACCCCGTGCCACATTTGGGTACCATTTGCCTACTCCACACTCTAGCTCAAGCACTAGCTCTAACTGCATTTGATCCTAAAAAAACGTAACGGTGATTCTTTTCACCTCATCAACCAAGCACAAAAAGCCCTATCGCAAGTTAAACCACACAACACTATCAACCACTTTGTAGTGGTTATATACTAGATTTCACACGCAACCTAAGGCTTCCCATCTCATTATCTCAACATACATAGCACATTGACTAGCTACCATTAGAACTCTCAGAACTCACTGGCTTTACAACATTTTGTAGAAGCAAGCTTCATGATGATGAACCAAGCAATTTTGATGATGCCAAAAGCCCAAGTAATTGATTCAAGACTTCAAGATCAAGCATCAAGAATCCAATCCAAGATTCAAGAGAAGAAATCAAGAAGCAACAAGTCAAGACTTCATATAGGATAAGTATTAAAAGATTTTTTCAAAAACCAAATAGCACAATTTGGTTTTACAAAAGAATTTTCTCAAATTTTCTAAGTTACCAGAGTGATTACTCTCTGGTAATCGATTACCAGTTATCAGTAATCGATTACCAGTGACCAGTTTGGTTTTCAAAATGTTTTCAAATGGTTTGCAACATTCCAAAATGATTTTCAAACAGTGTAATCGATTACACTATATTAGTAATCGATTACAAGTGAATCTGAACGTTGGAATTCAAATCCAATTGTGAAGAGTCACAACTTTTCATAAAATGCATTGTGTAATCGATTACACCTTTGTGGTAATTTATTACCAGTGAACAGTTTTGAAGAAAAAGTTAAGAGTTATAACTCTTAACATGGTTTTCTCTAAAGTCACAACTTTTTCAATGGTTTCTTTGACCAGACATGAAGAGTCTATAAAAGCATGACTTTGGCACACATTCAATATATATATATATATGATATTCTTCCAAACAATTCTTTTTCACAATCTTTCTCTAACCATTGCCCATTGCTTTTTCTTTGCCGAAAAAGCTTTCTAAACTTTGTTTCAAAACTTTTTTTTTTGCAAGTGGAAATTCTGTAGAAAACAAAAGCGTGCTATCTTTTCATCCCTTCTCCCTCTTGCCAAAAGATTCAAAGGACTAACCGCCTGAGAATTCTTTTGATTCTCCCTTCCCCCTCTTGACAAAAGATTCAAAGGACTAACCGCCTGAGAATTCTTTTGATTCTTCCCTTTCCCTTTAAACAAAAGATTTCAAAGGACTAACCGCCTGAGATATCTTTTGTTTCCCCTTACAAAGATTCAAGGAACTAACCGCCTAAGAATTCTTTGTCTTAACACATTGGAGCGTACATCCTTTGTGGTACAAGTAGAGCGTACATCTACTTGGGTTGTAATACTAAGAACAAGAGATGGTACATGTTTTGTGGATTAGTTCAAGTGGAGCGTACATCCACTTGGTTGTTCAAAGAGAACAAGGGATGGTACATCCCTTGTGGATCTTTGCTTGTAAAGGATTTTACAAGGTTATTGGAAATCTCAAGAATCGGTGGTTGCTTGGGGACTGGATGTAGGCACGGGTTGTGGCCGAACCAGTATAAATCTTGTATTTGTCTTCTTCTTCCCTATACTCTTTACTTTTCCGCTGTGTTCTTTTATTTCCACTTTACTTTTGTCTAAGTTATTGTTTTTGTTCTTTACTTCCTCATAACTTAGTAGTAAAGCCTAATTGAATCTAATAATATTAAGAAGGATAATTTTTTAATTAGTCAAGATACATTAATAATTAATTCAACCCCCCCTTCTTAATTATTCCGAGGCCACTTGATCCAACACATTTTAGTCTAGATGACTGCTGGGAGGACACTTTATGCCATAGTATGATGGAAAGGCTCTCATCGATTGGTTATGCCTGGCATTTGTCGGGATCACCAAGTTGGCACTGTGAAAAATGCGACTACAAACTCAATGCCATATCCCCAAGAAATAGCAAGTCAGTGGGAATAACCCAAGTACCACTCATAAGGCCATCCTAATGCCAAGGACTTACTCCTTAACCACTCTCACCAAGTGTTTACTTTATCATTGTCGTAGGGCTCGATAGCACAACTACAAAACGTTGTTGAAAGGAAAACAAAGAATGAGAATCATTTAGACTTAGCATAATCACAAAATAGGGATACCATCCATACCTCATGGTGGAAATCGTCAATCGATCGTTGTCTAGCAAGCCCTCACAACTTCCAGCACCTCCCCCTATATGATTCTCTTGAAGAAAGTCTCCTTATTCTACCGTGATTTTGTGTCCACTTGCACGTCTCTCAGGTGCATTAATCTCTTGGAGAAAACATCCTAGTCACATGGGTACTTGTGCCTGAGTCCCTTGAACTAACACAAAGCATTGCATGTCGTTTGAGATACACAATATCCACTAGAATAGGGTTCTAGTCCACACCAGAACTCATGCATCAATTACCTAATGGTGCACTTCTTTCAAGATACACTATGCCTACTAGAATTAGTTGACACTTGGACTTATGCACGAGTCTCTATATCTACCACACACAGGTCTTAACATGCAAATTGTTACTGTCCCTGATAACAAGTCAACCGGGTCACACACAAAACATCGCATGTGACAGTTGCCTGAGGTCACACCACCTGGTCTCCAATTAAAATATAGCATTTCACAATTATAGTTGCTCGAGATTCACACTATGTGGGTCTTTCAATCATAAAAAAATAAATCATAATGCATATGGAAATAATCAAATTCATCACACAACACTTTGACAAAAATTTAAGCAACACATCAACACTTAGTAAAAAATTTTAACAATTCAGCACATCTAATAACATGCATTAAAAAACCCCAGCTTTTATAAAAGGGGAAAATTTAAGCCTCTGTAAAGTTCCGTAAACAATTTTACTACTGAACTTTTTATACAAACTTAAATAAAATCTTCTCATCTCTCCAACAAGGTAAAATACTTCATTAGCAAAAATCTAAAACAAAAAAAAAACATAAGAATTCTACAAGGCAGCAAGACAAAGAGCATTTTAGTTTGGACATAGTTCAAAGATTTGTGAATTTCTACTTCTTCCCAAAACCAACATGACTTATATTTTTTTACAGTGTGAAGCTAATAGAACCCTCTTTTCATCAAGTTAATTTTTACAAAAAAAAATTAATCCTATGTTGCTTCCAGTAAAATTTTCTTTCTAACACGTTTCCCAGACCTCAAAATTGACTTTCTTGAAGCAACTTTGTTTTGCTTTTGCTTTTAGAAAATGAAGATGAAATCCATGATTTTTATAATTTACATGGCTGAAAAGCATTTTTCCTCTAGTTTTAAAAAAATTAAACCTTTTTGTTCAAATGACAACTGCAAAATGTTTTTCTCGCATAGAAATATTTTTCTACTAACTTTAATAATTAAATTAAATCAAATAGTTTTTTTTATAATAAACTTAATACTTAATGAATTTATTATTTGTGTAAATAAATAAATTGCAAAGATCCAATTATATTATTTTTGTAAAAAGAATTTATTTGACAAAAAAATATCATACGCAAAGAAATTATTTTTACGGGCAAACACTTATCGATAAATAATTATCAAGAAAAAAATTATTTAAAAAAATTTCACTTACTGAAAAATAACTTAACACCATGATTTTAATTAATCATAGTTTGCAGTCAATTCAAACACATGAAATTACTTAATAAGGACTAATCATGCGCATACACCAAGTTATAATTTTCAGGGTGTTATATTGATAAAATAAAAAAAAATTGATTTTGATTCTTTGTTTCAATCATTCAAATATATTTGATGGGACCTTCGTAACTCTTCATATGAGGAGAAGAAAAACTATGTGTGACGGCTCGGTATATTGGGGACAATAGTCTTTTTATAACATGTTAACCTAATAGGATTCTCATTATCCCTAATGGGCTAACACTGACATTTGCTCATTTAAACCCATATCATTTTATTTAGTAGTCTAATAGGCTCACTTAATTTAACCACATAAAATAAAATCTGAAATTCTGATACCAATGCCAGATGTCGTACAGGATGTCACGACATCACGCTTCAGAACATGCAGATTATCTCTGAGTGTATGAACAGATTAAACAAGTAAATAACACAAGAGAATTGTTAACCCAGTTCGGTGCAACCTCACCTACATCTGGGGGCTACCAAGCCAGGGAGGAAATCCACTAAAATAGTGTTAGTTCAAGGTCTAACAGCCACTGTTTACAACCTTCTCACCTAACCACTACCCGTGCAACCTCTACCTAAGAGCCACTCTTAGATATGAGAACCCCTCTCACTCCCTCTCAAACACTCTCCCGTGTTTACAATTAAATCAAGGACACTTCAGAGATTGCTCTCTGAACAAAAGAGATCAACTCTACACACTAGAGATCAACTCTACACACTCAGGTCCAACACTTGATGTTAGGGTACCATCAAGGTGGCTCACAAAACACTCAAGTCCCAAAACTCACAAAACAACTCTTCAATCCCGGACTTGGTACAGAACTCGTGCAGCCTCCATGTTTTTATAGCAGTGTGTGGGTCTGGGCTGCAACAGCTTGTGCTGGATGAGATCTATCATTCTTCCTGAAAATCTGCACTTAAAGAACTAAAAGATAACGTTTGATCTTTTAGTTTTTATCTTTAATCTTTAATCCCTGAACGAACTCTTCTAGTTTGTAATTCGAACTTTAATTATCTTTTAATTCGTTCCTAAAGATAGATCATCTAATCTCTTGCTAACTGCACAATAATCTGTTAAAGATATAACAGATTTATATGTCCAGTATTTTCGGGCAAGATGTCCTGGACATCGTATCCGACATCGTGGATCCTGCAACTTCAATGCTTTTAGCAACTCCAGTATTTTCGGGCAGGATGTCCTGGACATTGTATCCGACATCGTGGATCCTGCAGCTTCAATGCTTTTAGCAATTCCAGTATTTTCAGGCAGGATGTCCTGGACATTGTATCCGACATCGTGAATCCTACAGCTTCAATTCTTCATTTGACACTTTATCTTGCCTTGTGCATTGTGCAGCCCGATCTTATTCTTTGACATAACGTTGGACATCATGTGCAGCAACTCCAGCTTTCCTTCATTGTCTAAGTGCTTATGTTTTAACAAAATCTTAGCCAATCTTTTAAAGCTTAGTAAAGCTAAGCACTAACAATCTCCCCCTTTGGCAAATTTTGTCTAAAACATACTTAGACACTTCCTGAGCAGGTACGAGCAGTTATGCAAGTGGGATCAGTAACTTTCATTATCAGAGTAATCAAGCACAGCGGAAATTCTGCAAGTTGCAAGTCGTTTCCAGGATGTCAAGACATCTCACATGACATCAGCTTTCTTCTTCTGCTCCCCCTGTCTCCATGCTCTTACTGCAGCATCTTCTATCAGCTACTAGTCTTTTCCAGGATGTCAAGACATCTCATGTGACATCAGCTTTCCCTTGTCTCCATGCTCTTACTGCAGCATCTTCTATCAGCTACTAGTAGCTTACATCAGTCATCATCAGCAGCAGCAGTCTCCCCCTCAAAATCATATACATACAACTCCCCCTCAAAATCATGAATCATGCATACATCGTATCCTACTTCTCTAAATCATAAGTCATGCATAATACTACTACTGCATACACAAAATCATGCATATAATACTATTACTCCCCCTTTTTAGACAGAATTTGACAAAAGTAGAATGCATGAACTTAAGGTGCAAATATTACAGACCAATAGTAATTAATTGTTCAAAGGGACATGCCCCTATAGCTAGTAAGAGTAAAAAGCAAAAATAAAGGTCTGATGATCATGGGGTGGCTTCAGAATCATCATCATCTGATTCAGTATCCTCTGCTGCATCTTCCTCTTCCTCTGCTGTAGCATCTTCTTCCTCAGCTGCTTCTTCTTCTTCCTCAGCTGCTTCTCCATCATCAATGCCACTTTCTGAGAGCCTTTTGATCAGCCGTTCCAGCTCCATCTTCTTCTCTGTGGTGGCTTTGATGGTTGCTTCCAGCACCTTGCATGTGTCCTTGAGTTCAGCAATCAGAGCATCCTTGGACACAGCACCTGAGGCAGCAGCTTTCCCTGATGTCGAGACAATGTCTGGGACATGTGTCCCCTCAAACAGTTTGTAATGCAGGGATAGAGGAGATTCTCTCTTCATCACAGAGTCAGTGTAGTTTAAAATATTGGGATGTTGACTCAACATAATGCCACACAATACAGTTGGGAAGGCAATGGGTAATTTGACAGCAAAGGATTCTGAATGCTTAACAGTTTGATCAAATATATAGTTTCCAAAATTAAATTTGGACTTGGTTCCAACAGCATACAGAAATTTACCCAAACCTGTGGCAACAGTGGAAGTATGATTGGTGGGTACCCAGTTTGCAGCTCCAATCCTGTGCAGGATTGCATATTTCACACTTAGCTTCCCTGCAGACAGCTTCCCTTTCTTTGGCCAATGCTGGATTTGTTTGGCAGTGATTTCCTTGGCAATTTGATGCTCAGAAACAGTAATGTCCACCACTCCATCTGTTGGTCTGCCCAGGTATTTGTTGATCACAGCAGGGGAGAATCTAACACATTTTCCTCTGACAAACACTCTTTGATACTCATCACTCTTTCTGTTTGTTATGTCAGAGGGAATGTTGACAATGAATTCCCTGACTAGACTCTCATAGCAATCTCCCAACTTGGTGACAGTCTTCAGCAGTCCAGCAGCCGTGATGAGGTCCATGATCTCCTTGCAATCCAAGGCAGCTCTTCCCAGTTCTCTTTCCAAGGCAAGTCTGCGTTGATACACGAATTTCCACCTTTCAGCATTGCCAATGGAGTGGAATGAGATGTTGTCCAATGGTGCATCAGGGACATTACCAGGCACCTTCTTCCCTGATGTCTTGGTCCTCTTGATGTCGGGAACATCTAGTTCGACATCATCATCAGAGTCAGATGAGGAAATTTCTTTCCTCTTCTTGGAAGGGATTGCAACTTTGCTCCGTCTGGATGTGGTAGGAGTGATCGGAGTGCTCTTCTTCTGTGCCATAGTCTTGATTCGTCCTGACCTCTTAATGGGGGTTTTTCCTTTTCGGCTTTGTAATCGTTCTGCAATGCCAGGTGCCAATTTGTTGGCAATGGGTTCCTCATCAGATTCTACCTCTTCTAGGTCAATGAGGTCACCTGGAGCAGGTTCTGGTGCCCGTGGTGCAGGAGTCTCCTCTGCAGCTTGATCATCTTCCTCTGTTGATCTCTCTTTGCTGGAGGAAGAGAGGACTTCGGCATTTGGGGCGGAAGATGTTGGAACATCTTTCTCAACATCAGGCACAGAAGCATTTGGGGTGGAAGATGTTGGAACATCTTCATCAGCATCAGGAACAGAGGCATTTTTCAGAATGTTACTCACAATACTGCGGATCTTCTTATCCATCTCTGTGTCTACTTCCCTAGGACTTGTTGCAAGGCTAGGGTTTTCAGAAATCTTCACACCCTGTTGTCGTTTGGGAACCAGTTTTTCAGGAACAGGGGCTTGACCAGGAATCATCTGTATGGGTTGGATATGGAATTCAGGTTGTTCCTGGATTGATGGCGCTTTGGTGGATGATGGGGATGATGGTACAGAGGGTGAACCAGGAGCTGAAGTTTCTTTTGGTGAGGTAGCCATGGAAAACAGAGCGTTTGGAATGATTTCGTAAATTCTGAGAGCTGTTGGGAATGCTGAAAACGAGATTACCACGAAAATATAAGTTTGAATGAGAATGTAGAGGGCGTGTGAAGCAACGGTCGAATTTGCTTTTGAGTGAACGTGCTATTAATGTTAAGTGATTCGTTTGCACGTTCAGATATGCAGTAGCTGCTATAATTCCTCTAGCAGACAAATGCCCAGCTTGCCCCTCAGTTTTTCAAACTGATTTGCATCCAATGCCTTTGTGAAAATATCTGCTATTTGTTCCTCAGTGTCAACATGCTCCAGTGTGATAACTTTATCATCAACAAGATCTCTGAATATAGTGATGTCTAATGTCAATGTGCTTGGTTCTGCTGTGTTGACAGGATTTTTAGAAATATTAATAGCACTCAAGTTGTCACAGTATAATGTCATGACATCTTGTTCGACATTGTACTCCTTGAGCATCTGCTTCATCCAAACTAGTTGTGAACAGCTGCTTCCTGCTGCAATATACTCTGCTTCTGCGTAGATAGGGACACACAGTTCTGCTTCTTGCTGAACCATGAAATAAGATTGTTCCCAATAGAAACATCCACCAGAAGTGCTTTTTCTGTCATCTGCACTTCCAGCCCAATCAGCATCACAATACCCAACCAGCATTGAATCTGAACAATGACAGTACATAATCCCATAGTCACTGGTGCCATTTACATATTTCAGAATTCTCTTTACTTGAGTCAAGTGACTTATCTTGGATTGGCTTGATATCTTGCACAAACACCTACTGCATAGGTGATGTCGGTCTGCTAGCTGTTAAATATAGTAAGCTCCCAATCATGCTTCTGTACAGACTTTGATCAACACTGGTGCCAGCTTCATCTTTTGACAGCTTCAAGTGAGTAGGTGCAGGTGTTCTTTTATGGCTGGCATTCTCCATCCCAAACTTCTTGACAATGTTCTTTGCATACTTGCTTTGTGAGAGGAATATGGAGTCTTCCATCTGCTTCACTTGGAGTCCCAGAAAATAAGTCAGCTCTCCAACAAGACTCATCTCAAATTCAGATTGCATCTGTTGACAAAATGTCGAAGCATCTCATTCGACATCCCTCCAAACACAATGTCATCAACATATATCTGTGCTATCATCAAGTTTTCAGCATCTTGCTTGACAAAGAGAGTCTTGTCAATTCCTCCCTTCCTATACCCTTGCTGAGTAAGGAACTCTGTTAGCCTTTCATACCAAGCTCTTGGAGCTTGCTTCAATCCATAGAGAGCCTTCTTGAGCCTGTATACATGATCTGGATGAGTTGGATCTACAAATCCCTTTGGCTGCTCCACATAGGCTTCTTCATTCAGGTATCCATTCAGAAACGCGCTCTTCACATCCATTGGTACAGCTTGAATTTGAGGATGCAAGCTACACCAAGTAACAATCTGATGGACTCAAGTCTAGCAACTGGGCGAACGTTTCATCAAAGTCTACACCTTCAATCTGAGTGTAGCCTTGAGCAACAAGTCTGGCCTTGTTTCTGGTTATAACACCTTCTTCATTGGTTTTGTTCTTGAAGATCCACTTGGTGCCAATCACATTAGTTCCCTCGGGTCTCGGAACTAGCTCCCAGACTTCATTCCTTTTGAATTGCTCCAATTCTTCTTGCATAGCATTGATCCAGAACTCATCAGTCAGTGCCTCTTTCACATTCTTGGGCTCAATTTTGGAGACAATCTCAATCTCCCTTGATCTTGTAGTGACTCCTCTGTTTGGATCTCCTATAATCAGCTCCTTGGGGTGCATCTTCTGGATTCTAATGGAGGGTCTCTTGTCAGGTTGGTTGATGTTTGGTTCATCTGTAGCAGAATCAGAGTTTTCTGCATTTTCTGCACTTTTAGCTGTATCTGCTACATTGTCTCCCGATGTTCTGACATCTTCTTCGACATCCTTCTTTCTTGCTGGAGTTAGATCATCAACAACCACATTGATGGATTCCATCACAGTTCTGGTTCTGGAATTGAATACTCTATATGCTCTGCTGTTTGTAGAGTATCCCAGAATATTCCTGCATCACTCTTGGGATCCATCTTTCTCCTTTGCTCTCTATCTGCCAAAATGTAACATGGACTTCCAAAGATGTGGAAGTGCTTGACAGTTGGCTTCCTCCCTTTCCAGATTTCATACAGTGTGGTTGAAGTCCCTCTTCTAAGTGTGACTCTGTTGTGGATATAGCATGCTGTGTTCATGGCTTCAGCCCAGAGATTATAGGGAAGTTCTTTGGCATGAAGCATGACCCTAGCAGCCTCTTGCAAAGTCCTGTTTTTCCTTTCAACTATGCCATTTTGCTGTGGTGTAATGGCTGCAGAGAACTCATGAGTGATGCCTTCAGATGTGCAGTATTCAGTAAACTTGCTGTTTTCAAACTCTCTGCCATGGTCACTCCTGATTCTCTTGATCACACAGTCTTTTTCTCTTTGAAGTCTTAGACTCAACTCCTTGAATACTTCAAAGGTGTCTGATTTTTCTCTGATAAAGTTGACCCAGGTAAATCTGGAGAAATCATCCACAACAACATAGGCATACCTCTTTCCTCCAAGGCTTTCAACTTGCATAGGCCCCATCAAGTCCATGTGAAGTAGTTCCAGCACCCTGGAAGTGGTCTGATGTTGAAGCTTCTGGTGGGACATCTTGACTTGCTTTCCAATCTGACATTCACCACAGATTCTGCCTTCTTCTATTTTCAGATTGGGAATGCCTCTAACAGCACCTTTGTCAATGATTTTCTTCATGCCTCTTAAGTGCAGATGTCCAAATCTTTGATGCCATATTCTGACTTCATCTTCTCTGGAGAATAGACATGTGGAGGAGTAACTGGTTTCTTGAGGTGTCCATAGGTAACAGTTGTCCTTTGATCTGCTGCCCTTCATTAGGACTTCACTTTTCTCATTTGTCACCAAGCATTCTGACTTTGTGAAGTTTACATTGAATCCTTCATCACACAGCTGACTGATGCTGATCAAGTTTGCAGTCAGTCCCTTCACCAGCAGTACTTTGTCCAGACTAGGAAGTCCATCATGGACTAGCTTTCCCATTCCAGTGATCTTTCCTTTAGAGCCATCTCCAAATGTCACATAGCTAGTGGAGCAAGGTTCAATGTTCACCAGGAATTCTTTAACTCCTGTCATGTGTCTGGAACAGCCGCTATCTAGGTACCAATCTTCCTTAGCTGATGCTCTAAGTGAAGTATGAACAACAAGACTAACAGTCTTGTGTTTTGGAACCCACATCATCTTCCTTCCACTGCTGCTACTTTGAGTTCCATGATGTGGATGACCACGTAAATGATAGCAAAAGGGCTTTATGTGACCATACTTGCCACAGTAGTGACACCTCCAATTCTTTCTTTTGCTCCTTTTCTGCTGCGTTCCATGATGTCGAGACCGATGTTGTGACATCGTGGCTCCAGTGCTGTTTTTGCAGGAACAAATTCTGTCATGGTTGTTCTGCCAGCAGATTTATGATTAAACCCAAGTCCTCTCTAGTTTCCAACATTCTTTCCAAGCTGTAGCACCTCATCAAGCGTATCTGAGCCTTTATTCAGCATCTTTATTGATTTTGTCATGTTTTCCAGTTTAGAGTTCAGAAAACCAACTTCTCCTTTAAGCTCAGAGATCTCCTCTTCATGTGCCTCCTTTTCAGCCTCCAGATTTGCAATGACCTTCTTCAGTTGTGCTTCTTGCTGAAGAATCTTCTCACTTTTGATGCATAGTTCTCTATAGGATGTAGCAAGCTCATCAAAAGTGATTTCACTGTCTGTATCACTTGAATCTTCAGCAGATTCAAATCTCCCAGTGAGTGCATTCACATCTCTGTCAGAATCACTTTCTTGTTCACTCTCTGTATCATCAGACCGACATACAGAAAGTCCTTTCCTCTGCTTCTTGAGATGAGTGGGACATTCAGCTTTGATGTGTCCATAGCCTTCACACCCATGGCATTGAACTCCTTTGCTGTGACTGGGCTTTTCATCTGACCTTTTCTGGTATTCACTACCTTTCCTGATGTCGAAAGGGATGTTCCGGACATGTGGTTTCTGCCTCCTGTCCATTCTGTTCATCACTTTGTTGAACTGTTTTCCAAGGAGCACAACTGCGTTAGTCAGACCTTCATCAGTGTCCAGGTCATACTCATCTTCTTCTCCTTCATCATTGGACACGAAAGCCAGATTCTTGCTCTTTTTTTCAGCCCTATCCGAGAGTCCTAGCTCAAAGGTTTGAAGGGAACCAATGAGTTCATCTACTCTCATGTTGCAAATGTCTTGGGCCTCCTCTATTGCAGTGACTTTCATGTCAAATCTCTTAGGCAAGGATCTGAGGATCTTTCTCACCAGCTTTTCATCTGTCATTCTCTCTCCCAAGGCAGTGCAAGCATTGGCAATTTCAAGAATGTTCATGTGGAAGTCATGAATACATTCTTCCTCCTTCATCTTCAGATTTTCGAATTTTGTAGCCAAGAGTTGCAATCTGGACATCTTCACTTTGGAGGTTCCTTCATGAGTGGTTTTCAGGATCTCCCATGCATCTTTGGCCACTGTGCATGTGTTGATCAGTCTGAAGATATTCTTGTCAACTCCATTGAATAGAGCATTCAAAGCTTTGGAGTTTCCAAGTGCCAATTCGTCTTCTTCTTTAGTCCAGTCTTCTTCTGGCTTCAATCCATCAGTGGGCTTTCCTTCTGTGTCCAGCATCTTGGGATGTTCCCAGCCTTTGATGACAGCTTTCCAGGTTCTGCTATCCAGTGATTTGAGGAAGGCCACCATCCTTGCTTTCCAGTATTCATAGTTGGTTCCATCCAGAATTGGTGGTCTGTTCACTGGTCCTCCTTCTTTCTCCATGTTCATCAGAATTTATCTCCCTAGGTCTCACTCAGTGATTTCGAGTGCCCGCTCTGATACCAATTGAAATTCTGATACCAATGCCAGATGTCGTACAGGATGTCACGACATCACGCTTCAGAACATGCAGATTATCTCTGAGTGTATGAACAGATTAAACAAGTAAATAACACAAGAGAATTGTTAACCTAGTTCGGTGCAACCTCACCTACATCTGGGGGCTACCAAGCCAGGGAGGAAATCCACTAAAATAGTGTTAGTTCAAGGTCTAACAGCCACTGTTTACAACCTTCTCACCTAACCACTACCCGTGCGACCTCTACCTAAGAGCCACTCTTAGATATGAGAACCCCTCTCACTCCCTCTCAAACACTCTCCCGTGTTTACAATTAAATCAAGGACACTCCAGAGATTGCTCTCTGAACAAAAGAGATCAACTCTACACACTAGAGATCAACTCTACACACTCAGGTCCAACACTTGATGTTAGGGTACCATCAAGGTGGCTCACAAAACACTCAAGTCCCAAAACTCACAAAACAACTCTTCAATCCCGGACTTGGTACAGAACTCGTGCAGCCTCCATGTTTTTATAGCAGTGTGTGGGTCTGGGCTGCAACAGCTTGTGCTGGATGAGATCTATCATTCTTCCTGAAAATCTGCACTTAAAGAACTAAAAGATAACGTTTGATCTTTTAGTTTTTATCTTTAATCTTTAATCCCTGAACGAACTCTTCTAGTTTGTAATTCGAACTTTAATTATCTTTTAATTCGTTCCTAAAGATAGATCATCTAATCTCTTGCTAACTGCACAATAATCTGTTAAAGATATAACAGATTTATATGTCCAGTATTTTCGGGCAAGATGTCCTGGACATCGTATCCGACATCGTGGATCCTGCAACTTCAATGCTTTTAGCAACTCCAGTATTTTCGGGCAGGATGTCCTGGACATTGTATCCGACATCGTGGATCCTGCAGCTTCAATGCTTTTAGCAATTCCAGTATTTTCAGGCACGATGTCCTGGACATTGTATCCGACATCGTGAATCCTGCAGCTTCAATTCTTCATTTGACACTTTATCTTGCCTTGTGCATTGTGCAGCCCGATCTTATTCTTTGACATAACGTTGGACATCATGTGCAGCAACTCCAGCTTTCCTTCATTGTCTAAGTGCTTATGTTTTAACAAAATCTTAGCCAATCTTTTAAAGCTTAGTAAAGCTAAGCACTAACACTTCTCAATAAAAGCCCGGGTGATGGGCAGCTGAATCACCTTGGTAGGTGCCACGGGGACTCCGAACGACTGGTAGAGTCCTGTGATCAGTGCGGGAAATCCCAGGGCCCGGTTGGACTTATCTGGGTCCATAGGGTGCCTGGTCGGCGCCATACCTGCAAATAGATAAATGGCATCAACGATCAACTGAGCCACGTGAATACTCATCCGTGTCAGGATGGCGTACACCAGCTGACACTTCGGCAGAGGGAGGTCGGAATTATGATCGCTGGGCAGGATGTTGCTGAGCAGCAACGTCATCCATATCTGGGTCAGGGTGGTCATGTTGGTGCTCATAATTTGCGCTCGCCTCCCTGCAGCAGTCCAGGCAAAATCCTGCCCCGGTATACACAGCAACTGGGCGATGGCCTCCTCATCAAAACCATCGGACCGGTTCCTCCTCTGGCCATATTCGCACTCCTGGCCCTCTTCCAGCACTAAAGGATATCCTAGGAACTGGCTGATAGCATCCGCATCGAACGGGATCCACTGACCCCTCACCCAGGATCTCATATCTCGCACGCCCTCCTCCGTAGGCCAAGCATTGGCATAAAATTCGAGGACTATGTCTGGGTCGAATTTGGCCATGGGGGTAACCAGTGATGCCCACCGCCGGCGAACTATCTCCCCCTGGAAATCGGCATACTCATCGTCCCTGAGCTGGACGCGTCGCTCCCAGAGAAATGACCAACCCCTGATGGCCTCGAAGCGTTGCTGGTGTTCAGCACTCCTAAAGCGGTGGCTGTCATACTCGGGAGCGGAACTAGTTCCTTCGACCGCTTTATCCTTCCTGGACCTCTTTGAGGCAAGCTTCCTCGGGGCCATTTCCTGCGAAGGCAAACATTTGGAGAGTTAGTTTTACCAAGAAATGCTATTCTTAAAACGAAAATGGCATACGGCCTCCCCCAATAACACAAACATCAATGTAAATTTAGAGCGAACTCATGCACATACTTCCTTTCGAACATTCACTCGCACCAGATATTCTTCTAACTAAGAAAAATGCACCCAGGCACAATCAAGGCACCTTCGTTACCTAGATCACTTATATGTACTTCCAAGGTGTATTTGCTACCTACATCACATGCACTTCCTTTTGCTAAATTTACATACATGCATACTCAAAGCATTTTGGCTACCAAAAATTGCATACGTGCACATTCTGGTATTTCTAATACCTATACATATACAAACTTTGTGATGAATCTTGGCTACCTACACAATAAGGTGCTACATTTCATGCTTTATTCAAGTGTTTTTTTGCTACCTAAAGCCGCATGCAAATTCAAGTATATTTTCTTTTGCTGACTAAAATTGCATTCAAATTAAAAGGTATCTTTGTAAGGTATTTTCTTTACATAACATGCAACATATATATATTTTTCGTGAGACATTTTGACTACCAAAAATTACATGTACATACATCCAAGTATTTTGCTACCATACCCAAAGTGTAAGTTGCCAAAGGTATTTTGCTACTTATTCCACACCTACACGTTTATAATGAACAAAACTCCTAAACATCTAGGCGTAGGGAAACTATTGTAGCATGGCTCATAGCTGATTGCTGGCCACAAAAGGGTAGCTGCACCCAATATGCACCCATTCTTGTGTTCTCTTGCATAAAAGCTTTGGTTCATAGGCCTAGGATATATGTGGGGCAATTACTCTAGCCCTTACGAAACTGAACGCATGTCCCAAAACATAGAAAACATATGCAAACCAAAATCGTCCCATGGGTTGTTTCCCTACGAAAATCGCGCGCTAATGCCATTGAGGCATTTCACCGAACACTTGGTGGGCGCGTGTTTAGGCATCAATAGCAAGAGAACGGGGACAATGTGGCATGCCCCATTACTTCAAAATACATTATAGGCCTAGGGCCATCTCATACAAACCCCCAATTCAAACCAACCAAGCAAGAAAACAAACCAAAATTGCCCCACATATTTGAGCACATCCCCACAATTTAGAGTACCAAAAGGAGATCAAAATACCCCAATGAAAAGCTAGAAAGCTTAAAGATGGAATACTTACTTGTTGGTGATAAATAAAAGCACAAAACGGAATCGAAAAATGCGAAAAGTAGAGATCCTAGGGCTGCAAACTCGTAAATTCCGTGGGTATGGCTTTTGAATGGGGGGAAAAGAAGTTTTTGAATGCAAAAACGTTCCCCCTTCATCATTTTTTATATTTTGGTGCAGGGGTTGCTCGCGCAGGCGAGCTAACCTGCACTTTTTTTTTAGGGGAAACATAACCATGGCCCCCCTCTCTTTAAGTTAACGTTCGCCTACTCGAACTTACTTAAGTTAGAATTAGGCATCGTTTTACTTATTTAAAACAAAAAATAGTAGTAATCATTGTGAATTTAAAGGATACTAGGATGCCTTGCAGCGACGTTCTCTGCTTGTCCAGCACCGGGAAGAGACGACGATCGGTCAGTCATGACCCTATCCTCCAATTGTGTCCGTTCCTAAGTACCCGTAAGTAGGAAACAAACAATGTGCGGCCAATCATGACTGGGTTATTGTCTTACCTTGATTGGTTTTTTTTTTTTTTTTGCTTTAACTTTGTCTCTACCCCAAAAGGTAGCTCGAGATGATCCTGCCCCTGTTTTACCACAACAATATGTATGCGTATGCGTATGCATGAATGTTTTCAAACGCAGCAAATTTTAGTAAAAGTTGGTTTAGGTTCAATTTTAATTAAGCGCTTGGGGCATCCCATGAATTGAGCGGAAGGGCTCAGGTGATCACAAATTAACGAAAAGTTTAAAACCAACGTGAGGACTAAAGCCTCGAACCCACGTTTACTTCTTTGAAAGATTGTAACGAGAGATACAGTAGACGGGGAATCCCTGGGGGATACCCAGAAAACACATTAAGATAAAGAACATGCTGCGACATCTTTAATTGCCCCAGATTCTAAGCATAATATCGCTTGACGACATCAGAGTTCACGGGTGAAGGTAACTCTTCGCCATCCATGTTGGTAAGCACCAGGGCTCCTCCGGAAAAAGCCCTCTTCACAACAAAAGGCCCTTCGTAGTTTGGGGCCCATTTTCCTCGATTGTCCTTGACAGCATGGGACATTTTCTTTAACACAAGGTCTCCCTCATGGAACTTGCGCAAGCGCACCTTCTTGTCGAATGCATTCTTCATTCTTTGCTGGTACAAGCGCCCATGACTCATGGCCGTTAAGCGCTTTCCTTCAATGAGGTTGAGCTGGTCATAGCGGGTTTGAGCCCACTCTGATTCCTTTAATCCGGATTCCGCCAAGATCCTTAATGACGGGACTTCTACCTCAAACGGTAGCACAGCCTCCATTCCATATACCAATGAGAACGGCATTGCCCCAGTTGACGTTCGTACTGAAGTTCGGTAACCGTGTAACGCGAATGGGAGCATCTCGTGCCAATCTTTGTACGACACGATCATCTTTTGGATAATCTTTTTGATATTTTTATTGGCCGCTTCCACGGCTCCATTCATCTTTGGTCGGTAGGGCGTGGAATTATGATGCTGGATTTTAAACTCCTCACACATTTCCCCCATCATCTTGTTATTCAGGTTGGTGCCATTGTCCGTGATAATCTTCCTTGGCAAACCATATCGGCAGATGATCTCCCTCTTAATGAACCTGACCACTACACCCTTCGTGACATTGGTGTAGGAAGCCGCCTCGACCCACTTGGTGAAATAATCTATCGCTACGAGGATGAAGCGATGACCATTCGAGGCCTTGGGCTCAATGGCCCCGATGACATCTATTCCCCACATGGAGAAAGGCCAAGGGGCGGACATGACATTCAGAGGATGCGGCGGGGCATTGACATTGTCCGCGAATGCTTGACATTTGTGGCATTTCCTTACGTGGACACAACAATCACTTTCCATGGTAAGCCAGTAATAACCTGCCCTTAGGATCTTTCTGGCCATAGCATGCCCGTTGGCGTGCGTTCCAAATGAGCCCTCATGGACTTCCTCGATCATGTGGTTCGCCTCTTTGGCATCCACGCACCGCAGGAGTGTCATGTCGTGGTTTCTCTTATATAGTATGCTTCCGCTCATGAAGAAACCGACCGCCAATCTTCTCAATGTCCTTTTATCATTGTCGGTAATCTCTGGTGGGTATTCTTTGCTTACGACATATTGCTTGATGTTGAAATACCAAGGCTTACCGTCCCGTTCCTCTTCTACTTGGCAACAATGCGCGGGTTTGCCACGACACCAAAATTCAATGTATGGTAGGTCCCCGTGCGACGTTAGCTGGAACATAGACGCCAAAGTAGCAAGCGCATCCGCCATTTGATTTTCCTCGCGGGGAACATGATGGAAGAAGATCTCATCAAAGGTTTTAGCCAATTCTTTGATATAGGCTTTGTAGGGTATCAGCTTGGGATCTCTAGTTTCCCATTCCCCTCTCAGCTGATGGATTACCAACGCTGAGTCGCCGTACACCTTGAGTAGTTTGACATTGGAGTCAATCGCTGCCTGGACGGCCAAGGCACATGCTTCATATTCGGCCATGTTGTTGGTGCAGTTGAATCCTAACCTGGCTGTGAAAGGCACGCATTGATTGTCCGGAGAGACCAATACTGCCCCAACGCCATGGCCTAGAACATTCGACACTCCATCAAACCATACGGTCCATTTGTCCCAATCTTCGTCCAATTTTTCCTCAAACAAGGCCATGATGTCCTCATCCGGGAATTCGGGATGCATGGGCTGATAGTCGTTAAGAGGCTGCTGAGCCAAATAATCTGCCAAGGCGCTTCCTTTTATCGCCTTTTGGGTGACGTAAACTATATCAAACTCGGATAGCAGGACTTGCCACTGGGCGATTCATCCTGTGAGAGCTGGCTTCTCAAAGATGTACTTGACCGGGTCCATCTTGGATATCAACCAGGTAGTATGGCTCAGCATGTACTGCCTTAGGCGATGGGATGCCCATACTAAAGCACAACACGTTCTTTCGAGCAATGAGTAATTCATTTCACAGGCCGTGAGCTTCTTACTCAAGTAATAGACAGCGCGTTCTTTCTTTCCGGATTCGTCATGTTGCCCCAACATACTCCCCATTGACTCGTCCAAGATTGTCATGTACAAGATGAGAGGCCTTCTAGGTACTGGTGGCATAAGCACAGGGGGATTCATGAGGCACTTCTTGATCCTTCCGAAAGCCTCTTGGCAACCCTCATTCCAGCGATCAGTTTGGTTTTTGCGTAAGAGTTTGAACAATGGCTCACAAATGGTGGTGAGCTGCGATATGAATCTGGCAATATAATTCAAGCGTCCTAGGAAACCTCAGACTTGCCTCTCTGTACGGGGTTCCGGCATCTCAAGGATAGCCTTCACCTTTTCGGGGTCTACCTCTATCCCTTTCTGGCTTACAATGAAACCAAGCAATTTCCCTGATTTGACCCCAAAGGTACACTTGGCGGGGTTCAACCTTAATTGATATTTCTTAAGCCTTTCAAACAACCTCCGCAGGTTAACAAGGTGTTCTTCCTCGGATTTAGATTTGGCAATTATGTCGTCCACGTAGACCTCGATCTCTTGGTGCATCATATCATGGAACAAAGCTACCATGGCCCGTTGATAAGTTGCCCCGGCATTCTTGAGTCCAAAGGACATCACCTTGTAACAGAATGTTCCGCACAGGGTGACGAAGGTAGTCTTTTCCATATCCTATGGCGCCATCTTTATCTGATTGTAATCGGAGAAACCATCCATGAAGGAAAATAGAGCGAAATTGGCCGTATTATCTATGAGGATGTCGATGTGTGGTAAAGGAAAATTATCCTTGGGACTGGCCCGATTCAGGTCCCGATAATCCACACACATTCGTACTTTCCCATCCTTTTTAGGGACCGGTACCGAGCGACGGCCAGAAAACCAGTGTCAAATTGCTTCTTCACTTCTTCTTTTATCTTCAAAGATGTTTCGGGCTTCATCCTTCTCAGTTTCTGCTTTACCGGGGAACACTCAGGATTTAGAGGTAATCGGTGCTGTACAATGTCAGAACTCAAACCGGGCATATCTTGGTACGACCAAGCAAAGATGTCTTGGTAGTTTCTCAGCAGGGTTATTAATTCTCCACGGATAGGTGCGGTAATACCTGTGCCTATCTTTACTTCCCTTTTTCCACTACCAATTCCCAAGTCTACTAGTTCTGTTTCTTCTTGATGAGGCCCCATTTCTTGGTCCTCATGGGCGACTATCCTTTCTAATTCTGGGGGAAGTCTCACATCCTCGTTCCCTTCATCTTTCGTTTGATTCGTTTCTTGCTCGAAGTTGATAGGCGGGTCCCAGGTATTAGTACCTTCGGGGGACTCGTCATCGGATCTGCCGTTTCAGAAATAAAGAAGTAAACATGCAAATGGATGAGAATGGGTAGAGACGTAGGAACAGATGAAGAAAGATCCTTGTATTATAAATTCAAAAACAAAAGACACAAAGCCTTAACAAAAGAAAAACTCTAAAGCCTAGGCCCAACTATAGAGCTTTTAAAACCGTAAAGGTTTACATTATGCTCGTCGCGTAAATGCCGGGGCGTTCTTCCACTCGCCAATTTCCCAGCTGGAAATCAGGAGGGCATGGTCGTACCAAATCCAATGTACTCGGAACACCATCTTCGTATATCGCAACCACTTGACCTTCGTCCCCCAGACCCGCGCTTATAAAGCTCCTACTTATGTGGCAGGGTGGGCTTCCTTCACCTTCTTGTCTCAACCGCGAGTTTTGACTACCGCTCTTCCTTCCCGCGATGCTTCTCTTTATATCTGCCTGAGTGGGCTTATAGCCTAACCCATACTTCCCACGATTTCCTTTGGCGTTTATCAGGCTAGTTATGCCGTCGTTGTCTTTGCCTAAACCCATCCCGGGTTCGTAACCGTTCCCCAACATAACTCGGGCCATCATTACGGCTGCATCGGATAGGCAAGCCTGCCCAGAGAAGGAATCCACGGAGGAAATACTTACCACCTCGAAAGACTGGAAAGCGGTTTCTAATGACTCCTCTGCGGCCTCCACATAAGGCATAAAGGATGGGCAACTCACCAAGATGTCTTCCTCGCCTGATACGATGACCAGATGCCCTTCCACTACGAATTTCAACTTTTGGTGGAGTGTAGAGGGAACAACTCCCACTGAGTGGATCCACGGACGCCCCAACAGACAGCTGTAGGGGGAGGGTTAATGTCCATTATTTGGAAGGTAACTTGGCATGTGTGAGGGCCTATCTGTACTGGGAGGTCGATCTCTCCCCTAACCTCTCGGCGGGTGCCGTTGAAGGCACGAACCACCATTGAACTCGGCTTTAGGTGGGAGGCATTGAATGGTAATTTCTCCAAAGTGCTCTTAGGCATCACGTTTAAACTGGAACCATTATCGATGAGCACTTTGGCTACGATACGGTCCATACACTTGACTGATATGTGCAAAGCTTTATTATGCCCTCTCCCCTCGGCGGGGATTTCTTCTTCGGTGAAGGCGAGATAGTTGTTGGCAGTGATATTATTGACCAGCCCTCTGAAACCTTCTACCGAGATGTCTTGGGCCACATGGGCCTCGTTCAAAACCTTCACTAGCAGAGCCCGATGAGGCTCGGAGCTCATGAGTAACTCCAACAGCGAGACCCTGGCCGGGGTTTTGTTGAGCTGTTCGATAACCTTGAATTCGCTCTGTTGAATTATACGGAGGAACTCACTGGCTTCCTCTAGTGACACCTCCTTTTTACCATCCTTTTTCTCCGGAAGACCTTTCGCCGGAATATCTTTATTCGAAGTGAGGGGTGCTTCGTCATCTTGTTCCTCCACCACTTTTGCTTTCCACTTGACGTTTGCGGGTTGGACTGGTAGGTCCGCGGGTGCAAACACACGACCGCTACGGGTCACACCAATCAGTCCCGTGATATTTGTTACCTTAGCCGACAACGAGCTGACGTCGGTGGCTTCTTCTTCCTTCCCCCTCGGAGGTGTATATCTCCATGGGACTACGTGGCTATTTTGGTACGGGAAAGGAACAGGTTTAGCTGCCAAGGGGTGTCCGGGCTTTTGCGAAGCTGTGCCCTTGGTGAAGTATATCACCAAGGGTTTGGGCTTCGCAACAGTGCTCCCATCCGTGGATTGCATGCATATGTGTTGCTCCTCTCTTCCTTCACTTCCAACTTCTAGTCGACCTTGATCTATCATCCGCTGTAACAATTCCTCTACTCCCAAACACGTTTCCATGTCATGCAGCTCGCCGGAATGTAGCAAACAGGAATCCTCCTTACGCCTACTATGGGGAATCACACCCCCCTTTTGTAGGGCCTCAAAGATAAACCTCCTAGGGGTTGCCACATCCCTTAAAGGTTTAGACCTGCGCGGACTATCGGACTCAACGGCATTAACCGCTCCCCCTCCATGATTGGCGAGCGGGTTGGTTTTCACATTGGGCCGATCCTCTTGGAAAGTCAGCCATCCCGCATCTATCAAATGTTGGACCTTGTGTTTAAAGGCCAAGCATTTTTCAATGGAATGCCCCGGGGCACCCCCATGGTACTTGCAAGCCGCGTTAGGGTCATACCACTTTGGGAAAGGGGGTTGGAAGACCTTTCCGGGAGTTACCACGGCCAATTGGTTGGCGATGAGGGACGGCAAGAGGTCTTCATACGTCATTGGGAGTGGGGTGAATTCTTGAAATGGCCTCGGAGGGAAGTTCCTTATTGTGTTGGAATTGCCGGCCGGACGAGTTGTGTTTGGAGTTGGAACTTGGGGAGCTTCCCTTTGGGTGGGTGCCTTAGGCTGCACAGGTGCTGAACTAGAAGCGTTCCCGGTGTGAGCCGAGAAGCTTGGGTGATGTTGCGCGTACTGATGGGTACCATGAGGTGTCTGCGGGGGTTTGACCCATGCGGGCGTTGAAGAGACAGCATGGGTATCTCCTTCCTTCCTTTTTGCCCCCGTTGTCCCGATTCTTTTGGCATTCGCACTCGTGGAGGAAACGTAATCGAACTTTCCTCTTTTCAATCCTACCTCGATTCTTTCCTCGACGAACACTAGGTCCGTGAAGCTGGACGACATGTAACCTACTAGCTTCTCATAGTAGAACATTGGCAACGTGTCTACCATCATAGTGATCATCTCTCTCTCGACCATCGGAGGAGTCACTTGTGCTGCCAGGTCTCTCCACCGCTGTGTGTATTCTTTAAAGGTTTCGCCCTCTTTCTTGAACATATTCTGCAGCTGAGTGCGATCGGGAGCCATATCGGAATTATACTGATATTGCCTTAGGAAGGCAGTAATAAGATCCTTCCAAGTACGGATACGGGAAGCTTCCAAATTAGTGTACCAAACTACCGCAGCTCCGGCCAAGCTATCTTGAAAAAAGTGTATTAATAGCTTCTCATCCTTAGAGTGTGCGCCCATCTTGCGGCAGTACATCTTGAGATGGTTCTTGGGACAAGTCGTCCCTTTATATTTGTCGAAGTCCGGTACTTTGAACTTCGGGGGGATAACAACATCGGGTACTAAGCAGAGATCCGTCATGTCTACGAATGGATATTCACCGAATCCTTCTACGGCCCTCAGTCTCTCCTCGAGGAGATCGAGCTTCCTCCTTTCCTCAGTTGCCGGAGGCGGTCCTTCCATGGACAAAACTATTGGTTGTGCTGTGATGTTGGGCTGAGGCAACGTGCTGGGTGCCGGACCTTCGGGGATCGGGGGATAGAACTCGACATCCCTGCGAGCATAGTCTTGAGGGTCTTCGTGGACCTCGTCGGGCTGTTGGGGAGGCTCTCTTTCAAGGACGGGAGAAGCAATATGGCCCGCATCGTCTTGCAGGACAGGTGGTGAGTAGTTGGGCGGCAATCCATAAGGGTAAGCCGCTCGGTTGTATCCCAGATGAGGGTTGCCGTCATGCCCTAGCGTATTCCTTCCCCGCCCTACTATGTTTGAGGGAGGATGGCGTGCGGTAGCCAAGAGAGTTGGGTCTGCTTCGGCAGCCGAACTGACAGCGGCAGCGGTGGCCACGTTTTTCTCCATGAGCTGCCTCAATCCTAACATGGCCTCCATCATGGAAGCCATCTGTTCTTTCAGAGCCGACATGTCGGCTTTCATCTGTTCCTGTGTCTCCTCTTGATCACCCATCGTTCTAGATTTGGATCTGGTGCGATAGGGATGCCTTGTGCCGCGTTTAGTTATGGTGTTTTTCCCTAAAAAACCAAACGTGAGGAGTGGGTAAAGAAAGAAAGAATGCATGCTAGAAATAAAATGCAGGAGTGATTTGATTCGCACAAGCTTTTTGGAGTAGAAACATGGGACCAACTCATTTTATTTCAGAAAGTCGTATCTAGTCAAGATCTGAGAGATCATACAAGTTTCCTAGCGGTTTCTAATTATATGGGCCATCAAGTCTATCATATGCTGACAATAGCCGAGAAGCCCATGAATTTCTTCGGGGACGGAGTAGGTGTCCGCCATTGCCTTGGCCTTGGCTAACAATCGGGGAAGTTCTTGACTCCCGTTCAAGGTAAGAGCAAACCGATCCATCCACATGGTTGCCTCTTGGTGTAAAGAGTCGATCACCCTTCCTCTAGCCTCTTTTTCCGCGTATACTTGGGCATATTCGTCCGCGACCCTATGCTCGTGGGCCGTGGCTAGACTTAACTCTTCTTGGTACTTGGCGATGATAGCTAGCATGTTGGTCTCCGTCTCACATAAACGCTGAGACAAGCTCCTTTTGGACCTTGAACAGGCAACTAACTCCTCTTTCAAGACCATGCTATGTGCTCGCGACTGGTCCCTCTCTTCCCTTCGCAGCTTGAGTTCACTGTTGCTACCCCACAGAGCTCCGCGAAATTTGTTACGGCCATACTCTTCCTTGCGAGCCCTCTTGCTCTCTTGCTCAAGGGCTCTTGCGGTAGTTGCATTCTCTTCCCGTAATCCGGCACATTCCTTCCGGATGTGTGTAGCGGCTAACTTGAACTTCTCCTTGGCAAGTTTCGCCTTTCCTAACTCGTTTTTGAGAGCTTGGACTTCTTCGTCTTCTTCCGGTGCTTCGAAACTATCTTCGCTGATGACTTTTAACTTGGCGAGCCAATCTAAACCTCGTATGTGAACTTTCAGCCATTCATGATAACCACCAATGATGCCGTTACGAATGCCCCTAAGTTCTTGATCTTTCCTTAACGGGGTTTCCCATGCCTTATGGATTCTTTGTATAGCCTTGAAATTTTGCGCGCCGAAATCCCTTACAAGGAAAGGAGACATGCTTTCTTCCATCGGTGCTCCCCTCATGGGGTACCCTAGTTGTCTTATAGCGAGCGCGGGATTGTAGTTAATACAACCCCTCGTTCCTATTAGTGGAATGTTTGGGTACCCTTTACATGAGAAAAGGACTCCCTCCTTTCCTTCCTTCCATCGGGGGAACCAATTGATTGTTCTACCTCCTACACCAGCCAAAAGTTGGTCCCAATCTATTCTTCTCTTTTCAGCACACGAGCGATGGCTTTGGAGCGGACATGGATGCCTAGTGTCTTGCAGGAACAAGTGCAAAACCAACCAAACACAGAGAGCGGGCAAGCAACAGATGATCCGTGCGCTACTCCTCTCGCACCTTCGGTTAAATGTGTCAAATAAATCTGCCAAGACAGCTACCACCGGGCTTTCCTTGCTATGGTGGTATGCAAGGAAAGCGTCGATGGCGGCTAGGTCCACCAAACCATCCACGTTTGGAAAGAGGATGACCCCAAAGATTAGCAATGTTAACACATCCATAAACGGGACCCAATCTTCTCGATTTGCCATATCCCTCGCCTTGTCTTCTAGGTACTTCCGTGGTAGGCCCGCTATGCCGTTTCGAGTTTGTTTTACGCGGTCCAAACCTCTTGCTGAATCTTTGACCACTGTCGCAATTCTGCTCAAAGAGGGGAGACACCCGGAGAAAAGATATGGTTTTCTTCCCCCGAGAGGACATCCTAGAATCTCCTCAAATTCTTCAATGGTTGGTACCAATTGGGAGTCTCCGAACGTGAAGCATCTCAAAGGCTGGTCGTAGTATTGGGTGAGTGACGCAATGGCCTCTATGGATACCTCTGCTATGGTCAAATCTAAGATCTTTTCGTAAGTCTTGCGGAAGGCTTGCACTTAGAGAGGTTCCATCAACCGCCCTAATTCCTTGATGCTGGTGGTATCTAGGCCTTTAACCTTGACTTGGTAAAACCTCTTGCTGGTGTGATTTGTCCCCATGCTTACTAAAGTGAGACAAAAAGCTGGTGCAAATCAAAACTCCGACATCTCATGGGTGGAATGGATGAATGCATGAAGGAATGCATATGACACAGATGTATCTTAGGAATGCGGGAGCCCGGGGAACTGTCTCCTTCTTAGACACAACGTCTAGGGGTAGCAAAGTGCCCCAACGTATGTATTTAAGACGGTGACCTGGACCCTCGGTTGATTTGTCTATAGAGGGGATCAAGACAGAACCCGTGTGCGATGCATATGCAAAAGGTGCAATATGGGAATGTACACAGTATGACAATACTCACTGAATATAAGCAAAAGGGTATATGATACTTATGCATGGCAGTGTGAAAAATGGCACGCAGCGTGTTTGCTCCGTGCCCCTATTTAAGGGACCTATAAGGGAGAGAGCTAACTAGGCTTCTAGTGATAACCCCCAAGGTAGTCATATCTCTCTTGATGGTTTCTAGAGGTATCATCCCCTTCGAAGAACATACAGCAGCAGTAGGGACTACTAGCAACAATATGTTTCCAAAGAGAAAAACTTTAGATGAGGGTTCACTGTAATCAAGCAAGTCGGAGACCTAGCATGATCATAGATTCACCTCCACTCCTTATGTTCCCATGAACCCGGGTATAGGGCCCTTTTTCAACTCACAGTGTGTGCAAATAGTGTTGGTGTTTGTGTGCATCAAATGAATAAATATTTACCTCATGCATACATTTTAAAACGCACTAAAAGCAACAAAGAGTTTATATTCACAAGAACATAAAAAATAAAGGGAAACCAACAAAGGAGAAAGTCATGATAAAACATTGCACAAGATTAAATGGCCTAACTCTCTAAAAATAGTCCCCAGTGGAGTCGCCAACTGTCGCAACCTACCCTTCGGCGGGAGGGCGAAGCGAGACTCGCGGGATGCGTGTTCCATGAAAGGAATACGCGCGGAGTCGCCACCAACGTTTATTTGAGGAAAACGTCAGAAAAACCGGAAAAGACGCGATCTACGAACTTTTAAGTGAAAGGCTCGGGAGTTGTATTTACGCGCGGGGAAGGTATTAGCACCCCGCACGTCCGTCACAAGGGACGACAGCCTTTAATCGAATGTGCAAACATGACTTTGATTTTTACGTTCCCTTTTACATCCTTATATCCTTTATACCCTTTTTATATTTTTTCTCTTTTTGTGGTCGACAAGGGTGTTTCCCTTTGCTCCTACGTATTCCTCAATTGGGATGAGAAAATCATACCTACGTAGTTCTTTTGTATGCGTGAATCAAGTGATTCTTTTTTACTTGAAAGGTGATCATTTTAAGGCGTTGGACCTTAAAAATGATCCATTTTACTTGGTAAGAAACTGAAATGATAAACTTTCAAAATCTTATTTTTGTGGAAGAGCTTGACTAGGCGAGTTGATTTTAGCCTTAGTTTCACTTTAGTTATTAGCCAATTCAATTAAGAATGAGAAATCCCAAAAAGAAAACGTCTGATTGATTTTCCGCTTTATTTTACTAAAAGATATTTTTTGATTATTATATTATTATTTTACCTCTTTTTTGATTTCCAACATGGTTACGGCACGACCGAACGGTCGGAATTCGTTTTAATCGAAACTAACGGATATTACAATTCAAACGATCGGTGGAAATTTATTTTATTTTTTAGATCAAGCGAGAAATGACTTAAATAAATGGCTTAAGCACGTCAAAAGGGGGTATAAAAAGTAAATGAAAACGAGAATAAAAATACATGAAACCAAATGTGGACCACCACGGGTACATAGAATGAATTGAAAAGCTTGGTTTGAGGTACTTACCCGTTGAAGACTGAAGAACGATGAAGAACGAATGAAGAATGTCGAAGAACGGTCGAAAACCTTCGCGAAATCACTCACGGAAATGTTACGGAAGCGCCTCAGCTTGGATTTTCTTCACGGAAACAATTTTCCTAAGCAAATTCGAAAGAGAGAGAAGTGCCTAAGGGGCTGAACCCTTTTCTACTTCACTTCTCCCCCTATATATAGAAAATTGGGGGAGAAGCTTGCCACCCAGCTTGCCCAGGCGAGCTAGGTTGCTTCCTCCAGAAGCAACAGCCTTCTGGAGGAATCTTCTGGAGGGCCCAAGTGGGCCTGGTTGCTATTTGCACCCCTATTTTTGCTAAATACATCCCCTTGCCCTTTTTTTGGTGATTCTTTTTTCGTAAAGTTACGGAAACTTACGGATTTCACAATGATACTTGTTTTCTTTCCGTAATGTTACGGAACCTTGCGGATTACATAATCATCCCCTTTTTTGACTTACGGAATGTTACGGAACCTCACTAATTGTGCAACGATGCTTCCTTTTGATTTCCGGTGTGTCACGAAACCTTACGGATTGTGCATCAATACTTTCTTTCGGTTTCCAGCACATCACAGAACTTCACAAATTGCCTAATGATGGGTGCCAAGCACCTTAAAATGACCAAATACAAGTTGCATGCCACCAAGCCAAGGTCCCCGGACAAAATTAGGGTATGACAACAGGTATATAGACTATCAATGCAAAAAGAAAGAAAATCACGCGAGAGAAATGATGTGTAAAAACAAGTAGAGAACACATTGGTCTTCCTAATAGGTTTCTGATGCTAAAAAGATATTGTCTATCTAACAATGCTCATGTGTTCTTATGGTGTCTCTTGAAATACTAAACCTCGATTCCTCATGATAGTTTAGCCTAATCATGATCAAGCATCATCCGCAGATTCCTCTTGTAAGACTAAACTCAACCAGGACCGCATTAAGACACACATACTCAACTAACTTATCACACCCCGATTCCTCGTGAAAGCACGACAACTCAGCCCTGCACTATCAAGGACTTTAGAGTCAGACCAGTTTCCACTGTTGAATGACCCTAACAAAGCATGCATCTATGTGATCAAGGTAAAGGCATACTGGAATGAAAAGTAGATAGCATAGAGAACACACAAAACATCATTAAATAGATAGAAATATATTTACATCAGGTACCTACAGGGAATATCCAACAGAGGATTTCGCTTTCCATACCAGGAAGCCTTCTTAACAACAAAGAGAAGAACAAGATGAAAGATTGCAAAAATAAAAGTGGTGAGGATGTCTCCTTCACCTCTAGGATCCCACAATCACTCACAAACTCATCCCAAGCTCTCAAACCGGCTCCTGCTTCAAGCTCTGGTCTCTGCAGATCTTCACATAGAAAAATCTCTCAAAACTCTCTGGAACATGGACCTTTCTCTCTCTAGAAACCCTAGACATGCAAAGCTATGAATCCTAGTCTTAACTCCCTTCACAAAAATATGATTTCAGGCTTAAATAGGTGGCCTTGTTCGTGCTCGTGCGCTTAGCGCACTTATGGACCGCTTAGCGCACGTTAGTGATTTTTGGCTTAGCGTGCCTTTCTTGCTTAGCGGATGAACTGAAGCGGTACGCTTAGCGAACCTGTACAGCTCATCTTCTTCCTAAGTCTTCCTCGCGCTTGGCCCAGGAGTGTTGCGCTTAGCGGACGCTCGCTAAGCCAGCAGATTGGCTTAGCGAGAGGGTGAAAGCAACACTTTCCAAAGCTTGCCTAATTAACCTGAAATTGAGAGAAAATGATTATTAAACACACAAAATGAAAATACTAAGTATTTATTACCTATACTTAACAGAAAATACTTATAACATTACAAAATAACCATAAATTGGGACAGTTTGATACAATTTATACAAGTTTCATACACAAAAGTTAGTTGTTTTCACCGACTAACATGCCACTTCTTCTCTGTAAACATTTCATTGTAGCAGCGCTAAGAGTGCTATCCTGCACTAAGCCCCAAGTCCATTCTGTAACTTGAGCTTTTAAGCTGGGCTTAGTTGGCCAGGAGGCGCTAAGCGCCAATCTCTTACGGTTTTTGAACTCTTGGAAGTACGCTAAGCGCGCCTATTGCGCTAAGCCTGAACTACTCTCTGTAAGTTGAAGCTTGATGGTACGCTAAGCCTCACATCTTAGGCTAAGTGCATATTGCAGAAAAAATTTGGTGTTGTAGAAAGCGCTAAGCGCAGCTTGCTGCGCTAAGCCCCAGATGTTCACTGTACCTTACAACTTCAAGTTGGGCTTAGCGTGAAGCTAGGCTAAGCGCTAATGTTTTAAACTCAAATGTCACGTTGGCACGTTAAGTGCAGCTATGCACTAAGCGTGCCATACGAATTTCAGTTTTAAAAAATCAAAGGCAGAGACACTTGGGTTGCTACCTTTGCACCTAAACCTCTGCACCCTCTTAACCTTGAGCAAATTCTTTTACTTTCTGCTACGTGTGTTCTGCTTCTCTGCATCATCTTTACTTCATCTCAAGAACAATCCAAGTAAGTTAGCACATTTCTATTTTTATTTTTCATTCTTCAAACCTTAGGATAGATGACTTCTTGTTTTTCTTAGTTAGTTGTTGTTAGGTTAAGGTTATTAGTTTTAGGGTTAGTCAATGTAGGAATTTAGGTAACCTAGAAGCCCATTAGGGGCAATGTGGCTAAAAAGGGGTGAAGACCCCTAAATTTCTATTTGGAAATTGTGATGAACAGGCTAAGCGCGCTTGTGCGCTTAGCCTGTTCATCACAACTTTTAAAATTTTGGATTTCCATATGAACGCGCTATGCGGACCATGTCGTGCTAAGTGCGTTCATCCCTGCTGATGAACTTAAGTGATAAGCCTACTAAGTGTATCTGTGCGCTAAGCGGGACCAGTGTTCTGACATTTAGGGTTTTGAGAATTTTTGTTCAACGCTAAGCTAGACCTGTACGGCTAAGCGCCACTTTGCTTGTGTAAGTTTTCCTTTGTAATAAGGCTAAGTGCATTTGTGCGCTAAGCCCTTGTTGTGTGTTGAGCTAAGCCCCCTACTGTGCTAAGCTCAACTCCCTCACTGTCTTTTAAGTTTTTGTAGTCAGGTTAAGCGCGCCCTGTGTGCTAAGCCTAAGTGTCTTTCTGCTGAGGCTGAGCTAAGTGCCATCATGCTGCGCTAAGCTCCAACCCTATTTGATTTTGAAAATTGTAGACTTAGGCTAAGCTCAGCTGTGCGCTAAGCCTATTCTGTAGAAAAAAATATTTTCTGTGTCTTCGAGCTAAGCACCAGCTTTCTGCGCTTTGCGCTTGAGTAAAATTTCATAAGGTGCGCTAAGCCCAGGATGCTGTGCTAAGCGCCCAGTCAAAATTTCAGTTTTATTTTTGTTTTTGTGAAAATAAACTGTACTAAGCTTTTGTGTTTTGTCTTATATTTTGCAGATGGCATCTAAGAAGAGGAAAACACCCTCTACACCTACCCAAGCCAGATTTGATAGATCTAGATTCACATCACAAGAGGCTTGGGAGAGATACACTGACATTGTAGTGTCGCGAAAGCTACTACCAGAGAGGAATGTGGTAGTCTATTATACTGAGTTTGACGAGTTCAAGGAGGAACTCGAGAGACGCCATTGGGATGAGAAGCTGACTGATTTTTCTGACAACAGTATAGACATTGCCATTGTGAAGGAGTTTTATGCCAACCTCTATGAACCCGAAGATAAATCACGTAAGCAGGTGAGGGTGAGAGGTCATTTAGTGAAGTTTGATGAGGATACCTTGAACACATTCTTGAAGACCCCTGTAGTGTTGGAAGAGGGGGAGAACTTGTGCACTTATTCTCGATTTGCACTCATGAGGCCTGATCCTCAGGAGTTGGCTGCTAAGCTTTGTATCCCAGGGAAGGGATTCGAGCTTAATGTTGATGGACAACCTTTGAAGATTCTAAGGAAGAACATGACCATGCTCGCTCAGACATGGAGCGTTCTTTCTTTTTCTAACCCCATTCCTACCTCCCACACATTTGATGTGACTTTGGACTGAGCCAAATTGATTTATGGGATTATTATGAAGATGGACATGAACCTGGGGTACCTCATCTCCTACCAGATCTCTCTGATTGCACAACATGACACATCCAAACTTGTATTCCCTGCCTTGATCACAACTCTATGCAAGGCTAGAGGAGTTCAATTAGACTCTAGATCCCTGGAGAGCTTGAGCCCTGCCATTAACTTTACATATATTAAGAAGAACTGTTGGAATCTTGATGATCCAACAGTGACATTTAGAGGGCCAAGGAAGGCCAGGGGTAAGAGATCAGAGGCCCCCACTACTTTAGCACCACTAGAGGCACCAACTCCTTCTTCTTCCACAACTTCATTACCTCCCATTCAGACTCCAGTTATTCTTCCCTCATCCACTTAGAGACCACTTCCAGCTCCTTTATCTACAGGACCATCAGATTTTATTTTTACACCACAGATGTTGCACTCCATGCTCCAGAGCATCCACAGGGGGCAGTCCATTATCATGTAGAGCCTTCAGGGCTTGGGCTTGCCATCCATCATGAGCATGGAGGAGTTTGATGCGCAGGTGGCCTGGCCAGGAGCCTAGCCTTCTCTTTCTGGAGGGGGTGGTAGGGCCTCCGCAGCCCAGGAGCCTGCTTTTGAGGAGCTAGCAGCAGTAGTAGCAGAGGGGGAGGATGAGCTCACCCCTCCTAAGCCTTCTTATTTTGATGCAGGTATACACATGGCTCAAGAGGAGGATGCTTCTACAGACTAGATCCCAGAGCCATCCCCAGCACCCATACCTGATGATGCCATACCATCTGCACCAACACCTGAGTTAGAGCAACCTATCTCTCAGGATTCACCAGCTGCTCAGGTGTTGGACCTGAATGAGCATGCACAGGGCAACCACATGAGCAGGACATTAAAATTTGTGCATCTTGAACATTTTAGTTTATTTTCAGTTATTTTATGATTGTTGTTTAGTCATTTTAATTTCAGTTTTTATATTTCAGTTCTTTAAATTTCAGTTATTTAAATTTTAGCACTTTGAGTTGTTTGCCTGTACCAAAAAGCTTGTTTGAACAGTGAATGGATTGAAAATGATATGCAGTGGATTGTTTGGTATGAAATGAGTGTTTGAGAATGATTTGAATAAGCAATTGTATGATTTGAGTGGATTGGAATGATTAGATAATTGTTTTGATCAAGCTGTAGCCATTAGAAGAGAATGAGCATGTGATTGGAAGCATGACTGAAAATGTTAGTTAGTTTGTCAGATTGATTGTGAAGGAATGCATTAATCATATCCCGGTGAGAGTGTGATCCTTAAATTTTGAGAGAAACGACTATCATTTAGTACTGATTTTTGCGTGAATCTTTGAAGTATGGACTGAATGCATGAAATTGAGGATGATGAAGGCCATGTTTGATAGTGATAGCCACTTAGCCAAAAAGCTGACCATGTGCTTGAATGAATTATCCCTTGTACCCAGTTTGAGCTGAATGAATTATTGATTGATTGAACCTTGAGCCTATACAGTGTTATCTCCTGCTACCTTGACTTAGGTTGTAGGAGAGCATCATCCACAGGAAGCATGGTTCAAAGCAAATTTGTGCCAAATTTGGGGGAGAATTATCAAGGTAAATTTGTTCCAAATTTGGGGGAGGCACTGGGTAAGAATGGAAATGGTCAAAGTAAATAGCATACAGACATTATTTATGTACATACACATAATGTCTCTATGTATATTGTGTTAAAAAAAACAGTAAGTACAAATGAAATTAATAAGTGTGTATGCTGCAAAACAATGAAATAAAGCTGAGTGCCTAACTAAAAGGCAAGTATGGGATGTGAATGAATGAAAAAGTGAAGGTTTATCTATGGATGAATGCTATCCTAGAACCTAAGCTTTTGAATCCTAGAAAAACCATGATTTGTTGGAAGCCTAACCCCATTACAAGCCTAGAAAGTCCTTCGGATTCAATTTTGTGTGTTCATTTTTGTATGACATGAGATGAAATGCAAAGGTTGGGACTTGTGTTAGTTGTTTATGATGGTATGAGCCTAAACACTTGAGCTTGACTGAAACAATGACTGTGAGGTTTGGTTGATGATCCTTCCTTGATTTCTGCCATCCTTACTAGCTTATTTCAGTTGTGACTCTAATGTGCATGTTTCTATCTTTGAAAAGTTGCATGTTTGTGAAAATTAATTGATTGAAGTAGTCAATGATGTAGACAAAGGATCAAGCTGAATGTTTTGATGATGCCAAAGGATCGCATGTTTCTCAAAGCTTTATTCAAGACAAAGAAATCAAAGATATTCAAGATGGAGGATCAAGACAGTCTCTAGAGTCTTAGGAAGAGTATATTAAATAGGAAGGGAATTCCAATTGAAGTAGCAAAAGGTTTGACCAAGAAATTTAAGTTAAAAAATCTTTTTCAAGAGATTTACTCTCTGGTAATCGATTACCAGAGGATGTAATCGATTACCAGTGGCCAAAACAGATTTACAACAACTATTAAAATTTGAATTCAAAATTTGCACTGTGTAATCGATTACCAGCAGCTATTGAACGTTTTAATTCAAATTTTAAAGCTTGTAATCGATTACACAAATACTGTAATCGATTACCAGAGCAGATTTTCAGAAAATATTCTCAACAGTCACATCTTTTTATTTGGTTCTTGAATGGCCATCAAAGGCTTATATATATATGACTTGAGACACGAATTTGCTAAGAGTTTGTCAGAACAAAAAGGTCTTATCCTCTTAAAAAGCAAAATCGTTTCATCCTCTTAAAAATTCCTTGGCCAAAACACTTGTGATTCAATAAGGAATTATTTGAGTGCTCAAATTGTTCAATCTATCTCTTTCAAGAGAGATTACTTCTTCTCTTCTTCTTTATTTTGAAAAAGAATTAAGAGACCGAGGGTCTCTTGTTGTAAAGAAATTTGAACACAAAGGAAGGGTTGTCCTTGTGTGGTTCAGATCTTGTAATAGGCTTTTACAAGATAGTGGAACTCTCAAGCGGGTTGCTTGGGGACTGGACGTAGGCACAAGGGTGTGACCGAACCAGTATAAATCTGAGTTTGCAATCTCTCTTCCCTTAAACTCCTTTATTTATTATTGTTTTATAATCATATTCAAATTGCTCTATTTGAATCAATATTTAAGAAATTCATTTTTAAGGGAATTTATAACTTGAATAGAAAGTGAAATAAAATTTTAATTGGGGAAATAGTTTGTGATATCTTAATTCAACCCCCCCTTCTTAAGATATCTGAGGCCACTTGTCTAACACATGATATTCAATTCATATGGTTGAATTTCTCTGTGAAGAAAACACCATTTTTGAGTGGTCACTGTAGCTTGTCACTTGAGGACAAGTGAATTGTTCTTTCTTTGCTTGAGAACAAGCAAAACTGTAAATTTGGGGGAGTTTGTTAGTTGTCTTATACGACTAACTTTTGAATAGAAAACATTTTCCAAAACTTGTATAGTTCCCCAATTTATGGTTATTTTGTAGTGATTTTTGTAAATAAATCTTGTTTTATGGTTAAAGTTGTCTCTAGCACATGTTCATTGGATTTAATGATGAAATATGTGCAATTTCAAGTGAAAATGAGGCTAAGTCATGAAGTGCTAAAAGTGACAGTTGAGCTTAGCTCATTAGTGGGCAAAGCGCGCATCCATCATTAGGCATAGCTTCAGCGCAGTTAGCGCGATAGAAGAATCTGGTAGGGCATCATCATCAAGGTCGCGCACTAAGCATGAGATCAGTGTGCTAAGCACAACAGTTGTCTTCATCCAGGCTCAGCGCACGATTGGCGCTAAGCTCAAATCCACTTACTCGCGCTAAGCGCAAGGGTGGCGCTAAGCGCAACGTCACGAATTCATAGCCTATTTAAAGCCTATTTTGTGCAGAATTTGGGTACAATGCCTAGGGCACAGAATTCCACAGCACACCACAGTGCCTATTTCGGGAAAAGAGCTCTGGAGGCGACAAGAGGAGTAGCTTTTGCAGAGATACCTAGGTTTTGTAAGCTTATTATTGTTAGGGTTTCTTCTGTAATGGCTGGCTAAACACCCTTGTTGGGGATTTTTACTGAACAACTGATGTAATTATTTTCATATCTAATTGATTGTGTTTCTTGTGTTCAATGCTACTTTCAGTGCTTAAATTCTGTATGCTCTTGGTCTGATCTGCCATTTGTGTGCCTAGTTAGGTGATTTTAACATTGGAAAATGTATTATTGCCTTAGAACTTGAATGAAGCAGAATTGAATCTTAGTTTTACAAGAGGGATCTGTAGATTAAGTTTTGGTTTTAAGTATAACGTTTGGTCTAAGCCTAGTCCAACAAGAGGGATCTGTGGACGAAGCTTGGATTGATTCAGTCCAACTAGGGATCGAGGTTTAGTAATTTAGGCTACAACATAGAACACAAAAGCATGATTGATTAGAGAAATATCTTTATATACATCAGCTGGTCTGTTAGAAAGGCCCAACATATTTACCTACTACTGTCAATTTTACTTGCATTTTTATTGTTTTTATCCTAGACTTAGTTTAATTCTGTTTTAAACTATCAATTATCAATGTTTCCTTCAACAATGCCTTATTTCTGAATTAAACCATGTCTTAGACTAGTTCCCTGAGTTCAATACTCGGATTCATTCGTTTTAATTTTAAATATTTGATGATCCGGTGTGCTTTCCAGCAAACCGGATTTCCCTTGAACATATTTGTATAAAGAAAAAGTGGACCAAAAAGTAACTGCAGGGGAAATCCAACAGTACTTATATCAAATTACTCATAGAAAGAACAACCAAAATTTTCATTCCAAATTCTTTTTTTGTAAGCCATTAACGTCTTGAAAGCTTATTCCTAATTCTTATTTACTACTATATCGTAAACTTCTTTTTTAATATCCATGGGTATTCATAAGTTTACAAAAAATCCATGAGTACCTGTGGGTTTGCAGGCTGATGCTGGTGGATTTTAAACATGTGGGGTGGGTAGGGGGCTACTACATGCATCCTTGGACTAGAGTTACCTTGTCTATTTTGTAACTCTGCCTTTTGGAGGACTTTTGAGGTGTCTCTATGAACCATATGAATGTCTTGTTCCACATTCCTTTCTGATGTCCTATATTGTGAAAAAAGAGGATGGAACTAAAAAACCAAGAGGGGGGCTGAATTGGTTTCTAAATCAAATCAAACTTAAAAAATAAGAGTAAAAAAAACTTCTTTTCCACGGATCGTATCACAAACTTTTGATAAACTAATATTTAATCAATCATCCTTAACACAAAATCTTTTGTTAAAGTTCTTTCTCAAAAAGATATTTTCTTTAACCTTTAGTAAATTGATCAAGACTAGAATGAGAAAGAAAAATAAGATCAAGAGAAGATGTACACCAATTTTTATACTTGTTCAGTCTCTATCTCTAGAGAAGCTACTCTAGTTATCTAATCCAACTCGAATTATATTTTTACTCTGCATATAGAATTCTTACAAGCAATCACAATCAATGCCAGTTCCTACCCTAGAAAAAGAGACTAAGGAACCCAACCCTAGGATCCTTTATGAATAGGAGCCTAAGACAGACATACCCTTAGCCTAAACTAGAAAAATCTATTCTAGCATGCCTTCAGAAATTCATGAATATGCTAACAATGTGTAGAAACACACGAAAAATAGAGTCAAGAAAAGACACAACCTGATCAATCATTCGCAAGAACATTGCTTGAGTGAATGAGTTTCTTTTTGAACTCAAGAGAAATTTACAACTCACTTTTCACCATGAGATCTTCAAAAATAAAATTTAGAAGTTGCATGTCACACATTTCCTAAGCACTTAATCTTCTCTCTTTGTTTCACTTATTTTAGTTCGCATTTCATTCACTCAGAAGTGAGAACACAATGTGGTTATTTATGGAGAAAACAATTATAACCATCTGTAATCAATTAAATAGTCAATGTAATCAATTATTTCAAAGATATAATTGATTATATTATCATTTCAATCAATTAAAGCGTTCTTTCCAAATTTTGGAATTCTTTCAAGAACAATATAATCGATTAGATTCTTGATGTAATCGATTAAAGTGTTCTTGATTACTTCTAGGAATAATTTTAAGGACAAAGTAATCAATTACAATTATCTGGTAATTGATTAGAGCAAAGACTCCTAAAAAACCAGTCATTGTCTAACCTGAATAGAGTAATTGATTAAACCGATACAAAAATCTCTCTGGAAGCTATAAACACTTGTGTAATCAATTATGATTAGTCTTGTAATCAATTAAAACAATGATTCTTATGCACTGTAGAAGTTTATAACTTTAGCAACAATCTTCTTACTCCTCCATGATGATGCATGATGTACATATGAAAATATAGAGACTAAAATGAAACAATCAAAACAACAATCAATACAAATGCCACTCAAGAGAGTTGGGCATGTAAAAGAAAAAACTTCTTCAAGCTTTAAGACTTAGTCTTCATATTGCTCCCCCTATCTCAAAAAATCTTCCCCCTTTTGGCTTTGATGATGCCAAACTTGAATTTCCATTTGAGTGCATTCAGAGAGTCTTGAGAGTAAGAGACTTTTCTTAGAAAAACCTGAAAGTTCCTAAACATTAAGAGAAGTATCAATTCATATCATCATCATCATTAAGTAGAGTTATATATGACTGTATGTATGCAGTGCACTAATCTAATGCAATGCAAATGAAATTTTTCTCCCACTTTTGGCATAACAAGGCCAAAAAGTCACAACTACTCGTAGAATAAAAACAAACAAACATATGACGTGAAAAGGGAAAAGATCATAGCATTTCATTCATTATGAATACATTACAACTTAATCATTAAACCATTATAATATACCATAGCTACTTAATCAAACAGAGACATTGAAACAAAATTAAACATAATCAGAGATGACAACCAAGCAACTAAACTAAACACTTAAAACACAACTAAGCTTTATCCTCATTAGGGTTAAGGAGGTTGCTAAGGGTCAGCCTAGTTTCTATGTTTTCCAGCCAGGTAGTTATGTTGTCCAATGAACTATGAACTTCAGTTGAGTGCTCTTGATGGAGGTGAAGCACAACATCCATCTTCTGAATCATAAGTGACTCAAAGGACTCCATTGATGTGCAGGCTCTTGTGGATCTTCGGCTTCAGGATCTTCATCCATCTGTTCAAAATTTCCAGCTATTGGCTCTCCAACCATTATCTATTCATGATCAATAAACTTCATTCCAAGCTTCTTGAGATGCCTTTGGTAATCTCACTATATGCTTTGGTAAATTCCACAATCTCATTGGAGACATTGACATTGACATAGTCAATGAATCTTAAGGCAAATATAGCATAAGGAAATTCATAATCTACCATACGATGACTCTTCAGCATATTGTCTTCAATCAACAGTACCTAATTCATCTTGATGCCTGATTTCATACCATAAATAATCTACAGGACCTCGGAGTGAGAATGTAGGTAATGAGGTAGACTATTATTCTGTCTTCTACAGTCAGTCCACCAACTCCTAAGAAATTCCTCAAGTTCCTTGTTGGGTCAAGATACATTTCCCTGTATGTTTGCATCTTGTTGTACACATCATCTATTTCATCGCACTTGCGGACTCCACCCATGTCCAAATTGACTACTTCCTTCCACGCAGCAACATCAATGATCATTTCTACTCCATTAACAGTAGAGAAAAGGTAAGGTCAACACGTTCACAAGTGTAAAAAACTTTGACTAGCTCTGGATTAAAGGTTCCTTTCATCTGCACCAGCTTTGACAATCCTTATGCTTCTAGTAGATTAGGAAAGGTGAACCCTTGTTGGGAGAACCATTCCAAGTCCAAATACTTGGGGATCATCACATTTTTTATAGCATAGATCATCTTGTAGTAATTCTTCTTGCTTTCATCAGTGAACCATGTGTCCAACCTGTTGAGAGTAGCCTGAGAGCATTCGCCTTGCTTCCTCTTGGAAGTTTTTGCTTTCTTCTGAGTTCTTGAAGGATTGCTTGATATTTTGAAGAGGAAATAGAGGGTTTGAGAGCATAAGATATTTGGGTTCAGAGAAGGGTGTTAGAGGAGGTGTTGGTGTGATTTGTGGATGGGTTTAGGTTGTCTTTTATAGAGAGGTTGGGTCATTTTGGTTGGCTAAGGTGGGCAATAGAAGAAATTGTTGTAATAAAGGTGGTTGATAAGGTGAAGACGAAGAGATGTAACGGATTACACACAAGTAATCGATTAAAATAACATAGTAATCGATTAAATTGGCCCTCGTTTTCAGTCAAAACTAAAAGCTAATATAAGTAATTGATTAAAATGTAGGTCTAATTGATTAAATATGCCAAAAAAACTCCCCCTGAGGCCTTTGTAATCAATTAAAACTTAAGGTAATCGATTAAAACAAAACACAAAGCCAAAAGAAGTCATAAACCACAACATGGAATCGATTAGAACAAAGTTGTAATCGATTACAATAGAACAAAATGCCAGAAAAAGCTTTAAACCAAAACATGTCGATTAATACCTAGCAGTAATCGATTAAAACAAACAATTTTGAACCATAACACAACATATGCATTGTCATACCCTAATTTCGTCTGGGGACTATCGTTTGTTGATCTTTTGATCCTTGCTAGTCGACTTTTAGTGTTAAACGCCAGTTACAGTGTGAAATAGATGATCATTCAATGTTTTGATCAAGAACACGAAAGATACCGAAATGAAGGGGTAAAAGGGTCATTTCAAGGAGTTTTCTGGACCTTGGCTCGCCGAGGCTAGCCTCTGGCTCGCCTGGGCCCCCAAATAGCTTAAGGTGAAGTAATCAGCTCGCCTGGCGAGCAGGGTTACTTCAGGTTGAAGCAACAGCTCGCTTGGGCGAGCTGCCATGACCCCTAATGCCATCTTTTTCTATAAATAGGCATGAGGAAGGATGAGTAAAGGGTTCCAAGGTCCAGCATTGACATAAATTGAAAGAAATCAGAGAAAAGAAGAAGAAAGAAGAGAAAAACGAGGCTGAGGCGCAACCGAATTGCGATCATAATCGACTTCTACATCGTTCTTCATTTGTCATCCGGTTAGTTTTTGTTTTTAGGATTTGAATGCAATGTATGCACCCTTAGTGGTCCTCTTTCTTGTTTTGTGCATCTTCATCTCCTTCTTCTATCATCAGTAATCTCATTTTCCTCTTGTAAAGTGAGTTTTAACCGATCATTAGTGCCACAAGTTATCTTTAAAAAAATTAAAGGTTAATAAGCAAAACCAAAATAAAACCAACTCATAAATTTCTTCATTTCATCAAATATCGCTTGAGATCGTTTCAAGGTCCAATGCCTTGATGATTCTCTCCGATTTTCATCAAACATCACTTGAGGTCGTTTCAAGTTCCAATGCCTTAACAATTCTCTCCGCTTTTCAAAGTTTAAAACATCGTTTCAAGGTCCAACGCCTTAAACGAATTTTGTTCATAATTAAAATCAATCTTTCAAAAAACATAAGATCAATGCAACACACAAACTTTCAGACTTAAAGAACTACGTAGATCTAAATTCCTAATCGCACCTGAGGATACGTAGGAGCAAGGGCAATACCCTTGTCGACCCCAAAAAACTAATAAAAATAAAAAGGGAAAATACATAATTTTGAATTCATGTTTTGCACACTCGATTAAAGGTTGTCGTCCCTTGTGATGGGCGCATGGTGTAACACCGTAAAATATTACTAATTATAAATCAATGTTTAATTGTATTTATTGTGTTATTTGATTATATGGTTGACTTGAATGAGTTGAGGTATGGCTTGAATTAGTCATGTGTGAATTTCTTGATGTGGATGTTGAGTTATGTGGAATTTTGTTGAGCTAAGTTGAAATTATGACATTTCAAATTTTACCTAAACCTATTTCAGTAAAATCGTCATCCTGGATTCGTTAATCATTGCATCATTTTTAAATTTTGTCTGGAGGTTCCTAAGACAATTATCCACATTCTGACCGTTGGGATTTACAATTTAACAAATTGAGTGTGAGATACGATTTTTTTACCGAAGCAAAAAAATTGGAGCTGGATCAGCTCGCCCAGGCGAGCCAAGCTCTCTTGGATGAGTGTTGCAGGCTACAAATATGTCCAGCAGTGTAAAACAACCATATTCTTCCTCCTTCTCTTCCCCTAAACCCTCCCCCAACACCCCAAGCTCCTCCTCCACCACCATTGACCACAGGTGACTGCCACGAGCTGCCTTTGCTTGCCGTCGGATCACCGCACGAAGAAGAACAGTTTAATCGAAGTGGAATCTTCAACACTCAACGCGAGGATTCGGTAGAGAATGAAGTCTCCAATCCTTCCTTCATGGTTTCTTTGAGGTAACTGTGATTCTAAGCCTTCTCCTTGTTAGTTTGAGCCTATCTTTGCATCTCTTCTGACTTGGGAACCATTATTGGATGTTTTTACACTTCCTTTGAAAAACCCTTGAAAATGAGACGTTGTAAAAGTTATCTTTTTATAACATTGATGTTATTTTTGTGACCTTCACTGAACCCCAGTCACTTTGGCATGATCGGAATTATAAAATGATGTCTCCTTTTAGTGGAATCCGAAACATCCCTCAACCCTTTATGTTTTGACAGGGGTATTTGACTCCGAATGTTGTCATTAACCTTGTTTCTGAAATCTATACTAAATTTCCTTCAATTTGGTATAAAGAACCTTGCTTTTGGACTGACGAACGTGAACGAGAGAGGTCTCTGAGCGACGCAAAGGGAAACTGACGTACAGCTCACCATAGGTGAGGGGAGTTTATTATTGTTTACAGTTTTTAATAACATAGTTGGGGTTAGGGAACCTAACTATGGGGGGTCAAGGGAGTTTATTATTGTTTATAGTTTTTAATACCATAGTTGGAGTCAGGGAACCTAACTACGGGGATGTATGCTTGCCCCTGTTGCATGCTAGTTTTCAAGAAAACAATGTTTTTGACTAATGGGATGTGATACATATATTATTGATGAATAACATTATTGTTTCTATTAGACTTATGTTGTCTGAAGACCTGGGGAGTGTGAATCTCAAGCATGAACTGTATATGTATATACGGAGTGTGACTTACTGATGATATTTCTATTGATGACATTAATTGATGTGAGGTGATGTGGATGTTTATGGTGATATTGATATGAGATGATGTTGTTATTGATGATTATGTCAATATGAGTTGATGTTGTTATTGATGATTATGTTAATATGAGATGATGTTGTTGTTGTTGATATTGTCATTGAGATGAGATGATGTTGATGTTGATAATGATATTGAGATGAAATGTTCACGATGTTGAAAATGCACTGTGATGTTATGTTGTGTATGTACATGGGGGGTGCATTGGCCTTGTTGGATATCCCTGGCGGGGGAAATAGAGTGGTTAAAGAGTTCTAAGCATCTCTGGAGGGGGATGACTTAGAATCTTTAATTATCCACGGTCAGTGCATTGATGCTGCCCATGTTTCATACTTCATATGACATGGAAATAGTATAAAATTTGTCAGTAAGTACTTGTAGTTTCTCATGAGGAGGAATACTTGTACTTAGGGGCATGTCACTCGGTTTGGAATTCCCTTGAGACTCAGGCTAATCACCGTGGGGGGGGGAGTTGCCTGTGCACAATAGAGTGACCTCGAGACTTGCTGCCTAGTTTTCCTAAGTGAGAGTGTCGTGTGGACACGCGTAGGCTATTTCCTTGGTGATGGTACCACATTGCATTTGAGAGTTGAGGTCAGGTGCATGCATCATACTGAGCATGATTGATTGGAACGATGGACTGATGATGACTGTTTGTTGAGTGTGTGTTGGACTAATGGATGTTTGTGTATGTTTGTCATACCCTAATTTCGTCCGGGGACCTTTGCTTGATGACATGCGACCATTCTTTGGTCCTCGTGAGGTGCTTGGCACCCATCATTAGGCGATTTGTGAAATTCCAGGACATGCCGAAAAAACCAAAAAAATATATTGATGTAGAATCCGTAAGTTTCCGTGACACACCGGAAATCAAATGGAAGCATCGTTGCATAATTAAGTGAGGTTCCGTAACATTCCGTAAGTTAAAAAGGGGATGATTATGTAATCCGCAAGGTTCCGCAACATTATGGAAAGAAAACAAGTATCGTTACGAAATTCGTAAGTTTCCGTAACTTTACGAAAAAAGAATCACCAAAAAACAGCAGAAGGGGGTGTACTTAGTAAAAATGGGGGTGCAAATAGCACCCAGGCCCACTTGGGCCCTCCAGAATATTCCTCCAGAAGGCGGTTGCTTCTGGAGGAAGCAACCTGGCTCGCCTGGGCGAGCTGAGCTCGCCTGGGCGAGCTGGGCGGCAACCACCTCCCCTATTTTGCTATAAATAGGGGAGGAAGTGAAGAAGAAAAGGGTTCAGCCCCTTTGGCACTTCTCTCTCTTTCGAATTTGCTTGGAAAAATTGTTTCCGTGAAGAAAATCTAAGCCGAGGCGCTTCCAAAACGTTTCCGTAACGTTTTCCGTAAGGGATCTCGCAAAGGTTTTAACCGTTCTTCGACGTTCTTCATTCGTTCTTCATCGTTCTTCGATCTTCAACGGGTAAGTACCTCGAACCAAGCTTTTCGATTCATTCTATGTACCCGTAGTGGTCCACATTGTGTTTCGTGCATTTTTATTCTCGTTTTGTTTACTTTTTATACCCCCTGTGACGTGCTTAAGCCATTTTACTTAAGTCATTTCTCGCTTAACTTAAAAATAAAATAAATTTCCACCGAACGTTTGAATTGTATTATCCATTAACTTCGGTTAAAATAAATTCCGACCGTTCGGTCGTGCCGTAACCACGTTGGAAATCAAAAAGAGGTAAAAAATAATATAATAATCAAAAAGACATCTTTTAGTAAAATAAAGCGGAAAATCAAGTGGACGTTTTCTCTTTGGGATTTCTCATTCTTAATCGAATTGATTAATAACTAAAGTGAAACTAAAAGGCTAAAATCAATTCGCCTAGTCAAGCTCGTCCATAAAAAATAGGCTTTTGAAGTTTGTCATTTCATTTCCTCACTAAGTAAAATGGATCATTTTTAAGGTCCAACGCCTTAAAATGATCACCTCTTAAAGTGAAAAAGAATCACTTGATAAAAAAAAAGAACTACGTAGGTCTGATTTTCTCATCCCAAATTGAGGAATACGTAGGAGCAAAGGGAAACACCCTTGTCGACCACAAAAAGAGAAAATATAAAAAGGGTATAAAGGATATAGAGACATAAAAAGGGAACATAAAAAATCAAAGTCATGTTTGCACATTCGATTAAAGGCTGCCGTCCCTTGGGGCGGACGTATGGGGTGCTAATACCTTCCCCGTGCGTAAATACAACTCCCGAACCTTTCACTTAAAAGTTCGTAGATCGCGTCTTTTCCGGTTTTTCCGACGTTTTCCTCAAATAAACGTTGGTGGCGACTCCGCGCGTATTCCTTTCGTGGAACACGCCTCCCGCGAGTCACGCGTCGCCCTCCCGCCGAAGGGTAGGTTGCGACAATGTTTATGGTATTTGATAATGTTTTCTTAATAATTATTGATTATTTGATTTTTGTATTAACTTATTTTATAATAAACTCACCCCTCACAATTTTTGCACTGTGTGGTTGGTACCTGTGATGATCGTGAACCTTTGTTTAAGGGAGCAGAATGACAGCAGTAGAGTATGAGAAGTGAGATTCTTTTGTGGAGCTGCTGAGCTGACATGATGACGTTGGGATTATTTTGGGAGAGAGTTGTGTTTTGTTAATCAAATCCTCCATTGCTGGTTACATAATTCTTTTTTTAAATTGAGGATGTAAATCACAGATTTAAGTATATGTATGAACAAATTTACTTTCCATTATGTGAATGTTGTGTACTGAGTTACTATGCCTATATATATATATATATATATATATATATATATATATATATGTATGTATGTATGTATTCATTTAAGTAATGGTGCGTTGTTTAGGAATGTATATTGTGAAAAAATTTACTTTATTTTTCATAAGCAAATTAACGGAGTTTTCATTTAAAAATTGAAAATCTCGCGGTTTAGAGTGGTGATATCGTAGAGACGAGGCGAGTCGTTACACTTCATGCATAGTCATCAACCAATGTTCATCGTAAAAGGGTTCATCTATGTTTCTTGGTTTAATATGAAAAACAAAAGCCATGTTATTGCATAAAATCCTGAGTCTAGAGTGAGTAGAAACTCCTTTTAATATTTCTCCAATAATTTTGTCCAAGGTGAGGTCTTTTTGAGTTCTCCATTCTCTAGGGAGGTCTTTAGGAGGTGTGCCAGTGATTTCATTGCTTTATTCAAGATTTTCAACTTTGGTTTAATCTTCGAGAGCCAAATCCTTATCCTGAAAACCTGCATCTTCATCTTCGAAAGAATTTGCTTAAACAATAGAATTAGTTTCATCACACACAACATGAACAGATTCTTCCACACATAAAGTTCTCCTATTAAACACTTTATATGTTTTGCTTTGCAATGAGTAACCAAGAAAAATAGCCTCATCGGCTAATGCATCAAGTTTGCCAAGAGATTCTTTACCATTTTATATAACAAAACATTTACATTCCTTTGTAAAGTTCATAAGGGGTTTTCTTTAGAATAGGTCTTATAAGTACCCTATTTAAAGTATAGCAAATAGTACTCACAGCATCAGCTCAAAAGTACTTTGGTAACTTTGTTTCATTTAGATTAGTCCTAACTCCTTCTCCAAGGGATCTATTTTTCCCTTCCACAACCCCATTTTGTTGAGGTGTTCTTGGGGCAGAAAAGTTGTGGTGAATTCCATTTTCTTCACAAAATTTTTCAAAATATTCATTTTGAAATTCATCTCTATGATCACTTCTAATTGAAACAATGTTAAGACCTTTTTCATTTTGAATAACCTTGGCAAGTTTGCGAAAAGCATCAAAAGCTTCATTTTTGGTTTTCAAAACCAAAGTCCAAGTGAACCTTGAGTAATCATCTATAATTACCAAACTATAGTAGTTGCCAGCTAAACTCATAGTTCTTGAAAGACCAATTAAATCTATATGAAGAAGTTCAAGGGGTTTTGAAGTAGAAACAGCGTTTTTACTTTGAAAGTAATTTTTAACTTGTTTCCTTTTTTGAAATGCTTCACACAATTTATTTTTCTCAAACTTGAGTTTCAGAATGCCAATTACTAAGTCCTTTTTAACTAGATGATTGAGATGATGCATGTTTATATGTGCACCCCTAAGATGCCATAACCAAGAATAATCAATCTTACTTACCAAACAACTAAGTTCATGAAATGATGCATGTTCAATATTCAACATGTAGATATTACCTATATGAACCTCACCATAAATGACTTCATAGATGAGACATCAATTCTTATTGAATTCAATTTTGAAGCCTTTGTCACATAGTTGACTAATGCTCAAGAGATTATGCTTAAGTCCATTAACATATAGGACATTTTTTATTTGTGTCATGTGCTGATTTCCAATGTTTCCTTCTCCCATAATTCTTCCCTTATTGTTGTCTTCCAAAAGTGACATATCCTCTTTCTTTTGACTCAAATTCAGTAAGTTTGGACTTGTCACCCGTCATGTGCCTAGAGCAGCCATTATCCAAGTACCACAGTGAGTCCCTTGCTTTTAGCCACACCTACAAGACAAAATCAATTAGAGAGAGATGGTACCCAATTGAGGTTGGGTCCAATGGGGTTAATTTCCACAATTAAATCTTTAGGAATCAAACACATTTGCCTCTAAGAACGTCAAATCTCCTAACATAGCATTTCTTTGCTTTAGGCTTAGAATGCACTATGTCTTTTTTTCTTTTCGGAGAATTTGTTTGGGTGCATATTTTTGGAGGATGCAAACTTGGTTTTTTTAGAAAAGATAGTTTGCTTGTTATACCCCAAACCAGTCATATCGGTAGTATGCTTTGCACACTGAGCAAGTGACTAAGATCACTCTTTCCTTTGTTCAATTTTCTAAATAGATCTTTAAGATAGGAAAACTTAGTTTGCAACTTCATACGTTTTGATTAGTGATCCTTTTTGAACTTTTCACACTTAAATTGCAAAGATTTGTAATCATCCATATTAAGAGAAGTAGAAGCACAAACACAATTAGTAGCTTTATAGCTTGAAACAAGTTTTTCATTTTCTTGTCTCAGTTTATCCAGCACACTTTGTATTGAAGCCAATTTAGTGATATGTAGTTTTAGATTGCTTCTCATCTTTTTGTTTGAAACAACAAGCCTTTGTGCTTCTTGATGCATTTCATTAAATGTTTCCAAATCTTCTTCAAATTCAGAATTTACCTCAGTTTCTTCAATGATTGAGGAGTCATCCATTGAGTCTGCCATCAAGCACATATTTGAAACATCTTCTTCACTAGAAGAGTCAGAGAACGTGGATGCATTGTCTTCCCAAGCTATGTAGGCCTTTTTCTGTTTTCTGATCTTCTTTCCTTTCTTTTCAACAAGTTCTTTTCTAAGGTAGATAGGACATTCACACTTGATGTGACCTTGCTTCCCAAATTCGAAGCATGTGAAGGTTTTGTTGTTGCTTTGAATCTTCTTCAAAGGTTTAGAGAATTTTCTGTCTTTGGATCTTTTGAGAAATTTTCTAATCTTCTTCACCATCAAGCTTAAATTCTCTACATTTTCATCATCACTAGAGCTTTCTTTGTAGTCTTCCTTTGAAGAATTGACTTTGAGTTCAGTTCTTTTTCTTTTTTTCTTTTTATGTTTCTTCTGCATGAGATTGTTGAATTAACTCATGTTCATATGCAAGAAATTTTTCAAAGAGAGCTTTCATCGACATTGATGCTTAGTCGTTGGATTCCTTGATCATTGTGATCTTTGCTTCCTAAGTTCTCTGCTTCACTTGAATCTTGATCTTGATTCTTGAGATCTTGAATCTTGAATCTTGATTCTTGATTCTAGGCTTTCTCCTTGAGTCTTGAATTCTTCTTGATTCTTGAACTCTTGAATTGTTCTTTGATTCACTTTAGTTGTTCTTTGATCTTTGAGCTTTTTGTTCATCACCTTTGTCATCATCTTTTGTTGTCATCATTGTTATCATCAAAACACCTTTGAATCACATTCATCATGAAGCCTTGCTTCTACATTCATGAGTGACTTCAAGCATTTTCCATATCTCCTTCGCAATTTTTCACCTTGTAGTACGAAAAAATTCATTAGAAGATAAACCAAAAGTTAAAATGTCTTTAGCTTTTTTATCATCTTGCACTTTTCTTTTCTCGTCATCTTTCATCTCATCCCATTCTTTAGGTACCAATTCACCATTTAAGTCTTTAGTTGGTATGAATGGACCTTTAAAAATAGAATTCCATGCATCAGGATCAATTGAATGAATAAACATTTCCATTCTTTTTTGCCAAAATGAAAAATGTTCTCCCTCAAACAAAGTAGGTCGATTTAGAGATGCACCCTCTTTGAAAGTGATTTGTTTAGAGCCCATTTTAGAAAAACTGTTGATGCAATCCTCCCAAGGAGGGGACCCATCACCAGAGCCATGGCTAGGAGACTCTAAGAAGATTGGGCCATAGATGCAGAAGAAGCCCTAGGGTTCTCATGAGCCTTAAGGTAGATTTTGGGCCCATGGGCTAAGTATGAACCCACTTATCTTTGTACATATTAGCTTAGGGTTTCATTATTTTTGGGCCTTGTATTTAGGGCTCCGTAGTGTAGGGAGGGTACCCTAGTAATGTAGGATTTCTCAGCCCTTGAATTTTAGGGCACCTAGACTAGTTTTTGTATTAGGGGTAATTTTGTAATTTCACATGCATTAAGTGAACTATTTGATGTGTGTGTGTTGGGAGAGAAATTTAATTTAATTGGGAGAAGCCCAATCCAATTAAATTTTGGACCATCCTAAGGGGGAGGTGAGCATTTGCTTGCTACACCTCATTGCCACATCATATAGTCACACTTTGTGCATGTTCTTCATGCTTTGCATGCCTCATGACACCTAAGCACACTTAGTGGAGAATCTTGGACTTGATCTTGGATAAGTGGGTTGAACCATAGCTAAAATTCACTAATCATAATTAGTGAAATTTTGGCTTCAATTTTGGCTCCACAAATTCAAATTCAAATTCAAGTGAAATTTGAATAGAAATTCAAATTTCCCTCCAATTTTGTGTGACAATTAGGCTATAAATAGAGGCCTTGTGTGTGCATTTTTTCAAATTTGATCATTTGAGAAATTACACTTCAAAGTTCATACCTCATTTGAGGCATAAATTTCGTGCCCCTTCACTCCCTCTCCCTTCACTTATCTTCTCCTACCTTCATGCTCTTATCCATGGCTTCCTATGGTAGTGAGCTTGTTCTTGATTCATCTTCTCCTTGAAGTGGCGTCTCCAATCACCTTTCCTCCTTATCCATTCCACTGCCATTGATCTTCAAGAAGCAAAGGACTCCATTTATGAAGAAGATCCAATGCCTACAAGCTCCACCAGAGCTACATCATGTGGTATCAGAGCATCTTCATCTAGGTGATATTCTTTTGCTTCCTCTATCTTTTCGTTCGGTCAATTCACTTTAATTCCTTGTTCTTCATCTTCTTGCCCATATATCTCCTTCATTGTCTTGTAGTTTGGTTCTGTTTAGAGTATATTCAAAAAAATAAACCGATTAAATCTTATATCTACACTTGTTCGTGTATTTCTATGGTTCAAATTTTTTAGATATACTCTTGAATCATGTTTTTGTGTTGATTTTAGGTTCTATCATTTTTCAGTCATAATCCTCTTGCGCTAAACCTTTAGATCTCAATTTTCTTGAAAAATATTGATTAGAAAAGAAAACACAAAAAACTAAGTGTAAATCACTTCATTCATGTTGTCTTAGAGTCATGTTTAGTCATAATAATTGTCACATTATGTTCTAAGTTTGTGTTCAATTTCGATTTTGTTGATTGAATTCTAGATACATTTGTTCATGTATTCTTGCAATTGTTAGCCTATCATTTGAATTTTGAGTCTAATTCATGCATGTTATTTAGTTCATAACATGGTCTAAATCAATTACTAGAAGTAGTCTTGTTGTTGAACTTTTTTTTCTAAGTTTCCTATATAATGCCTATGAAGAAATTGAGTTGTGGTGCTGAGTTGTGGCTGGATTTGTGAATCAAATAAGTATTACACTCTCTTGAATTTTGTTATTCAAGACAGTTGAGCATAAGCAAACACAAATTGTAACAATCCAAGCCTTAAGCAACATAAACACTACTCTTTGTTTCTAGGTTGAAATTTTTGTTGCTGTCAGTTTTGACACACTATCTTCTTAACTCCACCATGGCTTGAATACTTTGATTTTTAAGATGAAATTTTAACTGGATAAAATATACATCTAGACTAAAACAATAGAAAAATAATGAACAAAAATGAAAAATAAATGAACAAGAAAAAGTGATAAAGATTAACATCAAAATACACGTCCAGAAGAACGACAAAAAAATGTGTATACTTGATTAGTTTGAAAATTGTTCATTATCTCGAGTTGTATTACAAGCCTATTTGACTCCTTTGAGTTTTTTCATCTTTTAGATGTTTTGCTAAGTTGACATAACTGGAATTTTGCTTTGAGTCTTGTTTTTAATTTGTCAATCTAATCTAGTGTCATTCTAGGACTTCCTTTGTGTTCCACCTTGGCTTGTGGTGTTGTCCTTTTGCTTTATTTTTTCTTGAATCCCATTGAATTAATGTCACGTTAAATTTTTTTTTGGTTCAACTTTCATTTCATCTTTTGGCTTCTTGCTTGTTTTTTTTTTTTTTTTTTGTGTTTAAGTATTGCCTACAATAAGGATTGGAAGAGGAAATTGGTGTGTTGCTTGAAGGAATATTTTTGAGTCTTGGAGGTTAACCATCCTAGGAGCACCATTGGATTTGAAGCAAACAAAGCCTCATCCAATTTTGAGTGAAACACTTGAGAAAACAAACAAGCATTGAAGACAAATTTGAAGACCTTAATTGCTTTGTTAAATTTGTTGTAATAGAACAATTGGGTGCTGAATTTTTTCTATTGCAATTCCTTGTATTTGGACATTTTTCAGGGGTGTATTGCGAGTCTCCAAGTGACCACCCAAACCTCTCTTTGTGTGTAATAGCTTAGTTTAAACCGTGTAGACTAAGTGAAGAGCTAGTTGGGACCTTTAAAGGGTCATCCAAGCCTTCACATAGTCTAGCTTGCTTTAAATTTCCTGTACCTTCCATTGTCAAACCACCTAGATAGCTTTCCTTTTACCAATTAGTTTTTACCTTATCTTTCACACTTCTTTTAGTTTTTATTTGGCTAGTTGCAACCATAGTTTTGTTTTACCTTTTGTTTTCAAACCCCCAACAACAAAGAACCACAACTTAGGAACCAACATGAGTCTTCATTCTTCATCTAGTGTTAATGGTGAGGGTTCTACTCCTAAGGACCCCTTGTAAAATATATTAGATGATTTGAGATCCCTTAAATTGTGGAAAGAAAAACAAAAGAGAAAAGAAAAAGGAAAAAAAGAGTGGAAGAAATAAGTCAAGATGAAAGAGAGAAAATAAGAGAGAAAGAAATGAAGAGAAAAATATGCCTTCTATAGTAGTCATGACTCTTGCAAAAGTTTAAGTGAGGAACTTAGTGACTATTATAGAAGGTGCCATAAGTCACATACTAAACATCACTTCCAAAGAAGAGAAAAGGATAGAAGGACTCAAGAGGTTAACATTAGCCTCCCATATTTCCATGGAAAAGATAATGTTGAGGCATACCTAGATTGGAAAATAAAGGTTGAACAACTCTTTGCTTGCCATCATATTAGTGAAGAAAGAAATGTTCCATTGGCTACCCTTACTTTCAATGGTATGCCCTTTATTGGTGGACTTCCCTGGTTAGGGAACGAAGGATTCATGGGTATCCTCCAGTAGAGTATTGGAATGATCTTAAGAGTGCTCTTAGGAAGAGGCACATTCCCTCCTACTATGAAAGGGAGTTTATGGACAAGTTCCACAGGCTTAGACACGGGACTATGAGTGTTGAATAATATAGACAACAAATGGAACTACTCCTTTTAAGAGCTGGACTTAGGGAGGAGGAAAGAACAAGCATAACTAGGTTCCTTAGTGGGCTTAATATGGAAGTGAGGGACAAGGTTGAACTCCTTCCATATAAGGACCTAGATGAGCTAGTCCAACTTTGTATAAGAGTGGAGAAACAACTTAAAAGAAAGCCTTCTTCCAAATCTTATGGCTTTGACTCTTATCCAAGGAAGGACCAAGCCCAAGGAATGTTGGGGGTTGCACCTTCAAAACCTAAGGAAGACAAGGGTAAGACCATAGAGAAATCCACCCCTAAAACTAGTTCCCAATCAAGGACTAGAAACACTAAATGCTTCAAATGTCTTGGGAGAGGTCACATTGTCTCTCAATGCCCCACAAAGAAAACCATGATTATGAGGGGTCAAGACATTTATAGTAATTAAGAGGAGACTACTTCTTCTTCTTCCTCTAGTGGAAGTGAAAATGAAGTCAGGAGTGAAGAGTCTAGTGAGGAAGTCTACCCCCATGAAGAAAGTGACCTTCTAATGGTTAGAAGGCTCCTTGGAGGCCAATCTTGTGATCTATCTCAATCCCAAAAAGAGAACATATTTCATACAAGATGCAAAATTTTAGATAAAACTTGTTCTCTCATTGTGGATAGTGGATCTTGTTGCAATTGTTGTAGAACAAGATTAGTTTCCAAGTTTAACCTCACTATCATTCCTTACCCAAAACCTTATAAACTTCAATGGTTCAATGAGCAAGGGGAAATGATAGTTAACCAACAAGTGAAGGTACCTTTCTCCATTGGGACATATAAGGATGAAGTTAATTGTGATATAGTTCCCACGGAGGCTGTCGGTTCGCTCCGGATACTACTTGTTTGTGTGGATGCGAAATCTACAAGCAACTCCACAGGGTCGTCAAGTAAATAATTAAAATGGTGTGAATCGAGTATCGAACTCGGGGAACTTGGAGGTTTTTTCAATTAGCAGGAATTTGCAAAAAGAAATCATGATTGTTTAGTTGTCGAGGCTTATCCTCAGTCGCTAAGCCACTGCTGTCTCGCTTAGCGGTTTGGTCTTGCTAAGCGCATGGTTCAGGCTTAGTGAAACAACAACTTTTGCACCTTCATAATTTTCTCCTTTTTACCTGAAATTGAAGTGAAATTTACATTAAATTCATAAGGAAGGCTTCTACTGAGCACAAATGAAAACTAAACTAAAAATATTTACAATCCTACCAAAAATAACCATAAATTGGGAGATTTATATACATTTTATAAAAGTTTTCTATACAAAAGTTAGTCGTATAAGACGACTAACAGAGGCAGGGCATATTCTTTTAGGAAGGCCATGGAAATTTGATAGGAAGATCATTTACAATGGCCTAACTAATGAGATTACCCTCACCCATTTTGGCACTAAATTTGTATTGCATCCTCAAACACCTTCATAGGTAGCTAAGGATCAACTTACAATGAAGGACAAGAGGGATGAGGAAAAGTTAGAAAAACAAAAGAAAAAAAAGGATAGTAAGGCTTTAGCTCCAAAAGTCAAGGAGAAGTAAAAAGAGGGAAGGTGTTCCTCTAAGAAAGTTGAAAAAAAGGAGAGTCATTTTGCAACAAAAATAGATATTAAGAGACCTCTTATTCTCAAATAATCTTTCTACCTTCTCCTTTCAAGGGAGACTTCCCTTAGCACTGCCACAACTCCCCCACTTAAGACCATTCCCCTAAAGGTCCAAGAACTCTTACAGGAATTTGGTGATGTATTTCCCAAAGAGATACCCCTTGGGTTACCTCTTTTTAGGGGAATAGAACACCGAATAGACTTAGTCCCAGGAACAAGCCTTCCTAATAGGCCAGCTTATAGGACTAATCCTCAAGAGACCAAGGAGGTTGAATCCCAAGTTAAGGAATTGTTGGAGAAGGGCTGGGTCTAAGAGAGCCTTAGTCCTTGTGTTATGGTTGTGTTGTTGGTGCCAAAGAAGGATGGTAAGTGGAGAATGTGTATAGATTGTAGGGCCATCAACAACATAACTGTGAAGTATAGGCACCCCATTCCTAGGCTTGATGATATGCATGATGGGTTGCATGGTGAAAATATATTTTCCAAAATTGATCTTAAAAGTGGTTATCACCAAATAAGGTTGAGAGAAGGTGATGAGTGGAAAACCGCTTTCAAGACCAAGTTTAGGTTGTATGAGTGGCTAGTGATGCCTTTTGGGCTCACTAATGCACCAAGCACCTTCATGAGGCTAATGAATCATGTCCTAAGGGAGTTCATAGGTAGGTTTGTAGTTGTTTATTTCGACTGTATCATAGCCTATAGTAGGGACCTAGATGATCACTTAGGACATCTAAGGAAAGTTCTTTTAGTTCTTAGGAAACACACTTTCTTTGCTAATATAGATAAATGCACCTTTTGTGTCAAGAGTGGCCCACCGCAAAAAGTGTAGGAGATATTAGGAGCTTCCACGGGTTAGCAAGTTTCTATAGAAGGTTTGTTCCTAATTTCTCTACACTTGCTTCTCCACTCAATGAGTTGGTGAAAAAGAATGTGACATTCACATGGGGTGAGAGACAAGAGCAAGCCTTTGCTTTGCTAAAAGAAAAACTCACCAAGGCACCCGTTCTAGCTCTCCCTAACTTTTCTAAAACTTTTGAGCTAAAGTGTGATGCCTCTGGTGTAGGTATAGGAGCTGTGTTGTTGCAAGGTGGGCACCCTATTGCTTACATTAGTGAGAAACTTCATGGTGCCGCTCTCAACTACCCCACATATGATAAGGAGCTTAATGCCTTAGTTAGAACCCTCCAAACTTGGGAACATTACGTTGTTTCCAAGGAGTTTGTTATTCATGGTGATCATGAATCACTTAAGTACATTAGAGGGCAATGCAAGTTAAACAAGAGGCATGCAAAATGGGTAGAGTTCTTAGAGAAATTTCCATATTTTATCAAATACAAAAAGGGAAAGACCAATGTGGTTGCAGATGCTCTTTCTAGGAGACACACATTGTTTTCTTCCCTTGGAGCTCAAATTTTAGGATTTGATAACATAAGGGAATTGTATGTTTCTAATGAGTACTTCTCTCCCATTTATGCTATCTATGGGCACAAGGCCCAAGATGGATTCTACATTGCTAAGGGGTATTTGTTCAAGGAGGGAAGGCTTTGTATACCCCAAGGATCCATTAGAAAGTTGTTGGTCAAAGAGAGCCATGAAGGTGGGCTAATGGGGCATTTTGGAATTGATAAGACTCTTGTCCTCCTCAAGGAAAAATTCTTTTGGCCCCATATGAAAAAACATGCCCATAGGTATTGCATTAGGTGTGTGGCTTGTTTACAACCCAAGTTTAAGGTGATTCCTCATGGGCTATACATACCCTTACCTATTCCATCTGCACCCTGGGTAGATATAAGTATGGACTTTGTCCTTGGGCTTCCTAGGACCCAGAGGGGTGTAGACTCTATCTTTGTGGTGGTGGATAGATTTAGTAAGATGGCACATTTTATACCATGCCACAAGGTAGATGATGCTAGTCGCATCTCAAGACATTTTTTTAGAAAAGTTGTGAGGCATTATAGTTTGCCTATGACTATTGTGTTTGATAGAGATGCTAAGTTCCTTATCCATTTTTCGAAAACTTTATAGGATAATCTAGGTAGTAAGCTCCTTTTCTCCACCACTTCTCACCCACAGACTGATGGGCAGACAAAGGTAGTGAATAGATCCCTATCCACATTGCTAAGGGCTCTCCTAAAAGGAAATCACAAGTCTTGAGGTGAGTACCTTCCTCATGTGGAGTTTGCCTATAATAGGGGGGTTCAGAGAACTACCAAGCAGTCACCTTTTGAGGTTGTCTATGGGTTCAATCCTCTCACACCTTTGGACCTAATTCCCCTTCCACTTGAAACTTCTTTTATACATAAAGAAGGGGTATCTAGGTCAGAGTTTGTGAAGAAATTACATGAGAGGGTTAGGAACCAAATAGAGAACCAAATAAAGGTGTATGCAGCTAAAGGCAATAGAGGAAGGAAGGAGTTGGTGCTTAATAAATGGGATTGGGTTTGGCTCCATCTTAGGAAGGATAGATTTCCTACTAAGAGAAAGTCCAAACTTAGCCCCAGAGGTGATGGCCCTTTTTAGGTCTTGGAGAGGATCGACAATAATGCTTATAGGCTAGACCTCCCAGAGGAGTATGGAGTTAGCAACACCTTTAACATTACTAATTTGGTTCCTTTTGTAGGTGTAGTTGATTCAGATGATGAGGGGTCTATAGATTTAAGGACAAATACTCTTTAAGAGGGGGGGGGGGGGATGATGCAATCCTCCCAAGGAGGGGACCCATCACCAGAGCCATGGCTAGGAGACTCCAAGAAGATTAGGCCAAAGATGCAGGAAAAGGCCTTAGGGTTCTCATGAGCCTTAGGGTAGATTTTGGGCCCATGGGCTAAGTATGAGCCCACTTATCTTTGTATATGTTAGGTTAGGATTTCATTATTTTTGGGCCTTGTATTTAGGGCTCCATAGTGTAGGGTGGGTACCCTAGTAATGTAGGATTTTTTAGCCCTTGTATTTTAGGGCACCTAGACTAGTTTTTGTATTAGGGGTAGTTTTGTAATTTCAGATGCATTAAGTGAACTATTTGATGTGTGTGTGTTGGGAGAGAAATTTAATTGAATTGGGAGAAGCCCAATCCAATTAAATTTTGTACCATCCTAAGGGGGAGGTGAGCATTTGTTTGCTACACCCCATTGTCACATCATATAGTCACACTTTGTGCATGTCCTTGGTGTTTTACATGCCTCATGACACCTAAGGACACTTAGTGGAGAATCTTGGACTTGATCTTGGATTAGTGGGCTGAACCATAGCTAAAATTCACTAATCATAATTAGTAAAATTTTGGCTCCAAATTTGGCTCCACAAATTCAAATTCAAATTCAAGTTAAATTTGAATAGAAATTCGAATTTCCCTCCAATTTTGTGTGACACTTAGGTTATAAATAGAGGTTTTGTGAGTGCATTATTTTAACTTTGATCATTTGAGAAATTACACTTCAAAGTTCAGACCTCATTTGAGGCATAAATTTCGTGCCTCTTCTCTCCCTCTCCCTCAAGTCATCTTCTCCTACCTTCAAGCTCTTATCCATGGCTTCCTATGGCGGTGAGCTTGTTCTTGACTCATCTTCTCCTTGAAGTGGCATCTCCAATCACCTTTTCTCTTCTATTCCTTTGCCATTGATCTTCAAGAAGCAAAGGACTCTATTGATGAAGAAGATCCAAGGTCTACAAGCTCCACATGGAGCTACATCAACTACGATCTTGAGCAACTTTCAAGATGTAGCTCTGATACCAATTGAAAAAATATTATGAAACTTACAAACCAAAAGGGGGGTGAATTGGTTTCTAAATCAAATCAAACTTAAAAAAAAACCAGAGTAAGAACAACTTCTTTTCCAATGATCGTATTGTGAAATATACGTATACATGATTTTGATTATGCCAAAGAAGAATAAAAAAGGGCTGCTTCAAAGGATAAGCATTTGCTTCAAGGTTAATACAAGATTGCTTCAACAAAGAAAGTATTGCTTCAAGATTTCTTCAAGATCAAGCCTTGCCTCAAAACAAAGGGTTTCAAAGTCATGCAAGGCTCTAGTAATCGATTACCAGGAAGTGTAATCGATTACCAGAAGGGAAGTTTGAGAAATAGCTATTGAAAAGGGTTTTTAATTTGAATTTTGAACATGTAATCGATTACCATATGTCTGTAATTGATTACCAGAAACCTGTAATCGATTACCAGTGAAGAATTTTTGAAAAAGCTTTTTGAAAAGACACATCTCTTCAAACCATTTTGAAAAGGCACAAAGGGCCTATATATGTGTGTGTCTGACTTCAAAAAGCAATGAGAGAGATATTCCAAGAAAACTTCATTGCTAAATGCTCTCTCAAAAGAAACTCTTGGGCAAACACTTGCAAATCCATTAAGAGTTCATCCATGGACTTCAATTGTAATATCCTTCTTTTCAAGAGATAATTCCTCTTCTTTCTTCTTATACAAAAAAATTGTTTAAGGGACTGAGGGTCTCTTAAGTTGTAAGGATTCCTGAACACAAGGGATGGGTTTCCCCTATGTGGTTCAGACTTTGTAAAAGAATTTTACAAAGAGAAAGGAAAATCTCAAGTGGGTTGCTTGAGGACTGGACGTAGGCACAAGGGTGTGGCCGAACCAGTTTAAAATTGAGTTTGCATTCTTTCTTCCCTTATCTCATTTATTTTGTTGCAATCAATTTTGTCTTGCATGTTTAAAGACCATTATTAAATTGATTATTGCTTCTTCTGCATTCTAAGCCTATCTCATTTAGAAGGGGGTTAAAAGTTTTTTAGTGGGAAATTAATTCACCACTTCTTAAGATAACTAAGGTCATATTTGTCCAACATGTATCACAAACATTTGATAAACCAATATTTAATCAATCACCCTTAACACAAAATGTTTTGTTAAAGTTCTTTCTCAAAAGATGTTTTCTTTAACCTCTAGTAAATTGTTCAAGTCTACAATGAGAAAGAAAGATGAGATCAAGAGAAGATGTACACCAATTTTTATACTAATTCACTCTCTATCTCTAGAGAAGCTAATCCAGTTATCTAATTCAACTCAAATTAGATTTTCACTATGCATATATAATTGTTACAAGCAATCACAATCAATCTCATTTCCTACCCTAGAAAAAGAGACTAAGGCATCCAACCCTAGGGACCTTTGTGAATAAAAGCCTGAGAGAAACCTACCTTTAGCCCAAACTAGAAAAACCTATTCTAGTAAGCCTTCAGAAATTCATGCATATGCTAACAATGTGTCGAAACACATGAAAAAAAGTGTTAAGAAAGACACAACCTGATCAATCATATGCAAGAACCTTGCTTGAGTGAATGAGTGTCTTCTTTAACTCAAGAGAAATTTATAACTCACTATTCACCATGAGATCTTCAAAAATGAAGTTTAGAAGTTGTGAGTCACACTTTTTCTAAGCACTTAATCTTCTCTCATTATTTCACTTATTTCAACTCGCACTTCATTTGCTCAGAAGTGAGAACACAAGGTGGTTATTTATACAGAAAACAGTTATAACCGCATGTAATCGATTAAATAGTCAATGTAATCGATTATTTTGAAGAACTAACGGATTATATTATCATTTCAATAAGTGTTCTTCCCAAATTCTAGAAAACTTTCAAGAACAATGTAATCGATTAGATTCTTGATGTAATTGATTAAAGTGTTCTAGATCACTTATGGGAACACTTTTAAGAACAAAGTAATCAATTATGATTATCTGGTAATTGATTAAAGTAGAGACTCCTGAAAAACAAATCATTGTCTCAACTTAATAGAGTAATCGATTACGATTAACTGGTAATTGATTAAACCGATACGAAAATCTCTTTGGGAGCTATAAGCACTTGTGTAATCGATTATGATTAGACTTGTAATCGATTAAAACAAAGAGTTTTATGCACTGGAGAATTTTATAACTTTAGAAACAATCTTCTTACTCCTACATGATGATGCATGATGTGCACATGAAAATATAGAGACTAAAATGCAACAATCAAAACAACAATCAATACAAATGCCACTCAAGAGAGTTGGGCATGTAAAAGACAAAACTTCTTCAACCTCCAAGACTTAGTCTTCATGTTGCTCCCCATATCTCTAACATATTGGTATCTTAGGGATCTCTCCAGAGAACAACCACACCATCTTTGATATCCTTTTAGGCTTTTGGATCTTTCCCATGCAACGCTTGTAGGGTGTCTTTCATAGTTAGGTCTTTGCTTTTTTTATCGACCTTGCACATATCTAATGAGTTTTCCTTCTCTAATTAATGCTTTGATAAAAAAATTCAGTTGAAAAAAGTCATTTGTGTCACATCCTGTCACTCTGTGATATCTATAATATTTGGATTGGTCATTTCCACATGCATGGATATCAACAACTTTGGTGAATCTAAACATTCTTCCTTTAATTCCACATTCAATATCTCATCTAACATATGCCCTTGTGTTGTATTTGTTAGGTCATAAGAAGAATTAGGACCCTCAATTATTTTGATTAGATGCAAATAAATACAAAGGTTAAAAGTTGCGTCTTATGCACACTTAGATGAAAAATATTGTTTTTGCGTCTAAAGTTTCAAACGGAAGCAAACATATGTTATGATCTGATGCATCATTTATGGTTTCATTTAATACTTTGTGCCTAAGATTCATTTTTTCAGGAATTGTCTTAGAAACATTCTTCCCTGGATCTATTGAAATCTTAAGAAGCATAATAGAACTATTAGTGGTTTCAAGTTCAAACTTTATCAAAAGACATGTTTTATTGTGAAAGACCTGGTCTAACCAAAAGCACATGGTTTTCTGTTGGAGTATGCTTCCAGAAAACTAAAGAGGGTGGTTTCTCAACATGAAGAACATGTGCATTTAATGCAAGCATTAAATGCCCCAACAAATACTTCTTCAAATGCAAACATTCAATGAAGAAATCTACCCATTTAGAGACAACATACATTTGTTGAAGAAGACCTATAAATGCAAGCTTTGAAGAGTTGAAAAATAAACCTACGCGCAAAGATTTGAATCTCTTGTTCTCTCTTCTCAAGTTCTTTCTATATATTTCATAAAGTTTCAAAGCTCTTTAAACACCTTGATTATCCTGAGAGAAAAGACTAAGTGCTTAAGTTGTCTTAAGTTGTAAATTTGTCTTGAAGACAATTAAGAATTAGTGAGTGAGCAAACCAACAACAAATCTTCTTATTTGTTTTAGAGTTAGTAGTGGCTTGGTAGAACAAAGAATACTACGTTTTTAAGTTTGGTGATAAGCTTGGGTTGTAAGAGCCAGAAATGGCAGTGAACAATACTTGTAACTATTGAAGTTAGTGGAACTTGAAGGTTTTCCAAGAACTAGACGTAGTCTTGGTGTTGAGACGAACAAGTACAAATTCTTATGTCTTATATTTCTATCTCTTTATGTATAAGTGGTCTAGGGTTTGAATTTGATTTGAAAAACACGTTTTTGATAAATCTATTAATCATTGTCTGATCGTGTTTGTTGCAAAAATATGTTATCTATTTTCAAAGTTGTTTTAGACGATAGCTTTGTGTTTATGAAAAAGGTTTAGAAAATTTCTAAAATCACAATTCAACCCTCCTTCTTCTAATATTTTCTTTTACAATATTCAAGGTTGTTTACTCTTCATGTCTTTGCTTTGTTTTGTATGGTAATTTCTCTTATGGTTTTGGTGATTTGTCAGACTTTGCAGTTGAAGTGTTCTTCCACAAGTTCTTATTTTCTGCCATTTTCAACTTACTGACCTCCAATATGTTTTTATAATTGATATATTTGTTTTCCTTTTAAACAAATTCCTTTAGAGTTTGAAGAACCTAAAACACACTAGAAGGGGGGTTGAATAGTGTGATGGATAAAAACTTTACCCTTCAAAAACTATGAAAGCTTTTCTCAAACAGATATCAATGAACGATGAGTTTCATCAAAGGGGTTCGAAATTACTTTGTGTTTAAAAGCCAGTTCACAGAACTTGGACACAATAATGTAGAAGTAAACTCTAGAAAAGAACTAGTTATATAGAAGCAGTAAGGAAACACATAGAGGTTTTATATCAGTCCATCCCAACTCTTGGGCTACGTCCAATTCTCCTTCAAAACTTGAAGGGTTCCACTAATCAAAACTTTGATTACAACCAAGTATTCTTTATGCCACTTTTGGCTACAACAAGTACTATGTAGAACACTTCTAGCACTACCCTTAATCTATGCCTAAGATTAATAAGACCCAGGTATTTTGGGTCACGAAGCCACTCCTGGTTTTGACAAACAATAAATTTTTGATAGAATACGTATTCTAATAATTCAACGAGTGTTTACACAGTAAGCTCGAATACAATGGAAACTTGCTAACTTAGAAGAGCTAAGGTTCACTCAATTCGCTCACGTTTCCCCTGTTTCAGTCTTGGGTGTTTTGCTGTGAATAGTGAATGCAGACTCTCCAACTGTTCTGCACCCGAGTAGGAATCAGCTCCCCCTTCTCATTTCTGATCACTGTGAGGCCAGTCTTTTTCGGGACTACCTGGACGGGACTCACCCATTGGCTGTCGGAGATAGGATAAATGATTCCAGCTTGCAAAAGCTTGGTTATCTCCTTCTTCACTACATCAAGAATCACCGGGTTGAGTCTTCTCTGTGGCTGTCTTACTGGTTTAGCTCCATCCTCTAAATTTATTCGATGCATACATGTGGATGGGCTAATACCAGGAATGTCCGCCAGGGTCCAGCCTATAGCCTTCTTATGCTTCTTGAGAACTGACAACAACTTCTCCTCTTGCTCATCAGCAAGGGAGGCAGATATAATCACTGGAAAACTCTTGCTATCATCCAAGTAAGCGTATTTTAAATTTGATGGCAGAGGCTTCAATTCTGGTGTGGTCGGCTGGACAGTGGTAGAAGGAGATGGTTTCTCAGCCTTGACCTCATAAAGAAAGTCAGAGGTATGTGTACTTCCTGAAACATGGTTAGTCCTATCTGACTCTATAAAATCAATCTCAAGAGGTAAAACACCACCACCAGGCATGCAATCAATATCACTCTCAGATTCACTCTTAGCATCAAATTCAGACATATGATCAAGTACAATTTCAGACTCAATGCATGAAGAGTGAGAGGCATGCAGATTAGAATAAAGATCAGTCATGTATTCATCAACAACATGGTCAATTATTTCAGCACGAAATACAGAAAGATCTTCAGATGGGTATTTCATAGCATCCAGAATATTAAAATGAACAGTTATATCACCAAACTCCATAGACAGTGTGCCTGCATAAACATCTATCTTAGTTCTAGCAGTTTTCATAAAGGGTCTGCCTAGAATGATGGGAACTGATCCTTGAGAAAATCCATCTTCCATATTCAAGATATAAAAATCAACAGGGAAAATCAGTTCACCAACTCTAACTAAGACATCTTCTATGAAACCAACAGGATAGGCAACACTTCTATTAGCTAAATGAATTACCACATCAGTTGACTGCAAGGGACCTAGAGATAGAGAATTAAAAATAGACAGAGGCATAACACTAACAGAAGCTCCTAAATCTAGCATGGCATTGTCAAACTTACTATTCCCTATGATACAAGGTATGCTGAATGTACCTGGATCTTTGCATTTTCAGGAATTTGAGGAACAGATTTACCAATCAATGCGGAGACATTTCTGCCCATGCTAATCCGTTCACTTCCTTTAAGCTTCCGCTTATTAGTGCACAACTCCTTCAAGAATTTGGCATATCTTGGAATTTGCTTTATTGCATCCAACAGAGGTATGTTTACCTCTACCTTTCTAAACGTTTCCAAGATCTCTTTCTCTGCCTCTTCCATTTTTTTGTTGGAAACTGCTCTTGGAGGGAATGGAAGAGGGGGAATGTGCTGCTTCTGCAAATCAGAATTACCTGTGGAAGAAGATTCACCTGCACAGAAATTGTTAGGTAAATTTTTGTCATCACCTTTTTCTGGAATAGAGTGAAGTTTGGCAGGTTCATTTGCAGATGAGGAAGGTGCTACGGGTTGAGGTCCTTGACATTGCTTTCCCGACCTCAATGAAATGGCACTGACATTTTTGGGGTTTTGGACAGCTTGAGAAGGCAGCTTGTCAGAATTCTGGGACTGTTGTTGATTCAATTGAGTAGCTAATTGTCCCATCTGATTGGTTAAGCTCTGAATGGAGGCTCTGGTCTCTTGCTGAAACTGCATGTTCTGCATAGTCATTTGCCTCACAAGTTCTTCGAGGGAAGGTTGTGGAGGGGCCTCAACTGTTGGCTGTTTCTGGGGTTGTTGCTGTTGTTGGATTGGTGGAGGAATGTATGGTCTGCTTGGGCCAGCAGCATTTTGGAAGGAAGGAGCAGGCTGTTGTTGTTGTTGAGGGCTGGACCATCTGAGGTTAGGGTGATTCCTCCATCCAGGGTTGTATCTGTTGCTGGAAAGGTCATAATTGTTCTGCTGTGGTTGATTTTGCTGCTGAGGTTGAGGAGGTCTATTGTAAATATTTGCAGCATAAGCTTCAGGCTGCTCAATTGCTCCAGGTTGCTGCATGGAAGGGCAAAGGTCTGTATGGTGGTCAGCAGAGGAGCACAAACCACAAACCCTTGCGACAGGTACAGATTTCTGATTCAAGGCCAGCTGGGTTACCAAGTTGACCAACGCATCCAGTTTGCCTTCAAGCTTCTTAGTTTCAGATGATGCAGATGGGTTTGTAGCTACCTCATGCACTCCTCTAATGACTATGGCATCATTTCTGGCACTAAACTGTTGGGAGTTGGAGGCCATCTTCTCAATTAAATTTCTGGCTTCAGCAGGAGTCATGTCTCCAAGGGCTCCACCACTGGCAGCATCTATCATACTTCTCTCCATATTACTGAGTCCTTCATAAAAATATTGGAGAAGAAGCTGTTCTGAAATCTGATGGTGGGGGCAACTAGCACATAGTTTCTTAAATCTCTCCCAGTACTCATACAGGCTCTCTCCACTGAGTTGTCTAATACCTGAGATATCCTTCCTGATGGCTGTGGTCCTGGAAGCAGGGAAAATTTTTTCTAAGAACACTCTCTTAAGGTCATCCCAGCTCGTGATGGACCTTGGAGCAAGGTAATACAGCCAGTCCTTTGCCACTCCCTCTAATGAATGAGGAAAAGCCTTCAGAAATATGTGATCCTCTTGGACATCTGGGGGTTTCATGGTAGAGCAGACAATGTGAAATTCTTTCAAATGTTTGTGCGGGTCTTCACCTGCAAGGCCATGAAACTTTGGAAGCAAATGAATCAGTCCAGTCTTAAGAACATATGGGACATCCTCATCAGGGTATTGGATGCACAAGCTTTCGTAGGTGAAATCAGGTGCAGCCATTTCCCTTAGAGCCCTCTCACGAGGTGGAGGTTGTGCCATGTTCTCAGAATGTGCAAAATCAGAATGCTCAGAATCAGAATGCTCAAAATTATAATGCTCAAGATCAGGATGTTCAAAATCACCAATAACAGAATGCACAGATTCACCAGTTATGGAATGCTCAGAATGATCAAAAGGTATAAAATGATGCCTAACTAATCTATGAAATGTCCTATCTATCTCAGGATCAAAGGGTTGTAAGTCAGATGGATTGCCTCTAGTCATACACTACATTCAGCATGCACACAACTAGTTGCCTTGTCATGTAAATAAAGGTGTAGGTTTGAACTACAGCTACCCTCAAATGATATCCAAATGACTTGAAATTTTGTGAGCAACCTTATAAAATGATGAGAAGATAGCACAAAAATTTCAGACAAAAATTCAAAGTCTAACTATGAAAGCTAAAAATGGTAGGTTAAGAAAAATAAGTGAATAAAACTTGAAAAATAAAAAACTTTTGACAGAATCGGTTTTTTTGGACGATGGAGACCTCAGCCAGCCTATGGCGGGCTGCCGCGGCGTAGGAAACTTTTTTCTACCCCAAATGCATATATAATAATTGCGATTCTGATAACCGGAGCAAAAGTTATGGCCGTTTGAAGTTTTGACAAACACAAAATTTGCTAGTTTTTTGGAACTTTCAAATCTGACCAAACTAAAGGCTCTAGCTATTTTTCCCACAAAATATGGATTAAAAGAAGTTACCACAAAAACATTCAGCCAAAAATAACAACCCTAGCTACTAAAACAAAAAATCCCAAATAATTCAGCATGGGTGGTCGCTAAAATCCGTCTCTAGCTGATTTCTACTACTACCCTGTTTTTCCGCAAGCTGATTTCTACTACTACTCTGTTTTCAAGCACAATCTTCACAGCAAAACACCCAAGACTGAAACAGGGACTTTGTTTGTATTTAGATTAATGCAAACCCAATTTAAAAGCAAGGGATAAGAATTTAAAATAGAAAATAGAAGATAAGGTAAAGAAAAGATAAGATATTTAAAGATAAAATTCGAAGATAAAAGATTGAAAGATCAAAATAGAAGATAAAGATAATAGATAAGATAAGATAAAAAAAAAATTAAAGATAAGATATGATAAAATATTTAAATTGCGATAAAGATAACTACTTCTAAGAAATTCAAATAAATAAGATCTAAATCTACTAAATCTAAATACTTACTCCTAAAACCCAACAGTAAAAAATAAGGAATAACTACTTCTAAGGAAGACCGACAATGAAAATAAGGACTAAAATCTATATATTAAAATCGCTAAAACCTGACAAGTCTAATTAGCCTAGATATATGGATTCTGGATTTGTCTGTTATCAATACCAGTGAACTAATCAACACTAACACACATACTAACACAATACTAACAATTAAACATAAAACACGAAAGGATTAAACACACAACAATAGCTAGCTATTATGAACCTTTGGACACTGCTCCCCGGCAACGGCGCCAAATTTGATCAAGGCCGTACCCGAATCAAATAAACATGAAAATGCAGTAACTAGGAAGTGATCCTAGGTCGTTTCCCAACGAGCAGTGACAAGCCAAATGTTCATAATATACTTGCAGTAACAGTAACAGTAACGATGGGGGGGGTTTGGTTGTTTGGTAATTAAAGAGCATGAAATTCTGATACAGAGGTCAGATGTCGTACCAGATGTCACGACATCACGTTTCAGAACATGCAGAATGTATATTTGACTGTATGAACAGATTAAACAAGTAAATAACACAAGAGAATTGTTAACCCAGTTCGGTGCAACCTCACCTACATCTGGGGGCTACCAAGCCAGGGAGGAAATCCACTAAAATAGTGTTAGTTCGAAGATCTAACAGCCACTGTTTACAACCTTCTCACCTAACCACTACCCGTGCAATCTCTACCTAAGAGCCACTCTTAGATATGAGAAACCCCTCTCACTCCCTCTCAATCACTCTCCCGTGTTTACAATTAATTCAAATACACACCAGAGATTGCTCTCTGAACAATAGAGATCAACTCCACACACTATAGAGATCAACTCTACACACTCAGGTCCAACACTTGATGTTAGAGTAACATCAAGGTGGCTCACAAAACACTCAAGTCCCAAAACTCACAAAATAACTCTTCAATCCCGGACTTGGTACAGAACTCGTGCAGCCTCCATGTTTTTATAGCAGTGTGTGGGTCTAGGCTGCAACAGCTTGTGCTGGATGAGATCTATCATTCTTCCTGAAAATCTGCACTTAAAGAACTAAAAGATAATGTTTGATCTTTTAGTTTTTATCTTTAATCTTTAATCCCTGAACGAACTCTTCTAGTTTGTAATTCGAACTTTAATTATCTTTTAATTCGTTCCTAAAGATAGATCATCTAATCTCTTGCTAACTGCACAAAAATCTGTTAAAGATATAACAGATTTATATGTCCAGTATTTTCGGGCAAGATGTCCTGGACATCGTATCCGACATCGTGGATCCTGCAACTTCAATGCTTTTAGCAACTCCAGTATTTTCGGGCAGGATGTCCTGGACATTGTATCCGACATCGTGGATCCTGCAGCTTCAATGCTTTTAGCAATTCCAGTATTTTCAGGCAGGATGTCCTGGACATTGTATCCGACATCGTGAATCCTGCAGCTTCAATTCTTCATTTGACACTTTATCTTGCCTTGTGCATTGTGCAGCCCGATCTTATTCTTTGACATAACGTTGGACATCATGTGCAGCAACTCCAGCTTTCCTTCATTGTCTAAGTGCTTATGTTTTAACAAAATCTTAGCCAATCTTTTAAAGCTTAGTAAAGCTAAGCACTAACAGAGCAGAACAAATAAAATGGAATACGAAACTACTAATACTAAAAATGGGTTGTTTCCTCTGATTCAGAAGCCACTCTCTTATCCTGGGTTATGGAGAATTCGTCCCTAACAGTCAACCACTTAATCCAACCATATTTCAATTTACTAAGCGAAAATTAACTTAGGGTTTTCAATACGTGATTAGGCACCACATACACCAGTTAGCCCTTCGTCCATTAAGCATGAACGCAAGTTAGGCTCAGAGGCAATTAATCGAACACGAAGCGTGCACTGATTAATATTCACGAAATTGGGATAACTGGTGAAGGGAAAACTGCCAGGAAACCACATTGCAAGCGAAACCTCAAAGAGAGTTGGGCTTCGTCCTCAAAAGGAACAACACCAGAAAATCTAGCCTTCCATTAATCAATAGAGAACGAAATTATAGATTGAAGAACGAAATTTTATTGCTAAAATGAAAAGTCAAAACTGGAATTGCAAAACAAAAAAGTGTCTAAGAAAAGCCTAAAACTAAAAACGAAAATAGGAGAGAGAAGAAGAGAGAGAGAGAGAGAGAGAGACTAAAACTAAAAACGAATAATCGAAGAGAGAGGAGGCCTAAACTAGAACCTTGGTGCTGTTATATAGTTTTTCAGTCCCAAAGCTTACAAATCTGTTTTAAATCCAGGCCCATAAATAAATTAAATTCAAATCTAGATAAGATAAGATAAGATCTAGATTAAATAATATCTAGATGAGAAATTCAAATCTAGATAAGATAAGATCTAGATTAAATAATATCTAGATGAGATCAAATCTAAATAATATCTAGATAAGATAAAGATAAGATAAGATCTAATTTTGTAGAATAAAATAGTCTGCCCTCTTCAAGTCCAAGCTCAATTCTGGATTCAAGCCCAAGCCCAATTCTGGATTCAAACCCAAGCCCAATTCTGGATTCAAACCCAATGCTTCATTAATTCCTGAAATTAGATTAAAAACATCAAATTAGCTGAATGGGCCCAAATAATAAAACTGCCTAATAAATTTGACAATTAAGACTAATCAGTATTTAAAATGGGGCAAAAAGGGTTAAGAAATAGGAGAAAATGATGGCACATCACTTCTACATAGGAGTCATTTGACTTAATCCATCAACTGAAAAAATCCTTCAACTATTTCTCGTCCTTGGAAAATTCTTTTTGCAAGAATCAACTACTTCTTTCATTCTTCCTCACTACGAGGTTGTGAAAACAAAGACAAAGATTGGCGCCTCAAAGCCCTACATTGGGGCAATGAGGGGCACCGTGCATGAACCTTAAGTGAACCTAGGGGCAGATTAGAAGTTCTCACCCAATAGGTTCCCTACTACAAGGTCATGACGAAAGAAAACGATTGGTACCTCAAAGCCCTACACTGGGGCAATGAGGGGCATCGTGCATGAGCCTCGAGTGAACCTAGGGGCAGATTAGAAGTTCTCACCCAATAGGTTCCCAGCTACAAGGTCATGACGAAAGATAACAGTTGGTATCTCAAAGCCTTACACTGGTGCAATGAGGGGCATCATGCATGAGCCTCAAGTGAACATAGGGGTAGATCAAAAGTTCTCGCCCGTCAATGTTTTTAAACAAAAAAAGAGAGGGGACAAACCCTGGAATTTATATGGATTGATTAAACGTCAAACGGCTCCATTGCCATCACTCCAAAATGGTCAAGTGACTAAATCAAACGGAACATACACTCTGAGGGAGTTCCTAGAAAGATTTGCAAAAGATAGGATAAGGTTGCATGAATTATCACCTCTTTCAAAAGGACAGTCAATCTGTGTTTTCCAAAAAAATCAAAATCAAAATCACAAAATAGGGAAAGAATGTTATGAACATTCCATTACATTGCATTGTTTCATATGAAGTCCGCATTTACCAAATTTCACAACAAAGGTTGCATGCATCTGCATCACTAAACATCATGTTAACTACATCTAATCTTTTGAATTTGGGATCACCGACTCTTTCGATAAGTCGATCTCTTGCTTTCTCATAAGGATGGACCCTTGGGTACTAGTACCCTCACCTTTAGAGGACTATATGTCCTCGTTATCAGAGGGCTCCACGCCCTCACCTTCAGAGGACTACACGTCCTCGCCTTCAGAGGGCTGCACGCCCTCACCTTCAGAGGACTACATGTCCTCGCCATCAGAGGATTACGAGTCCTTGCCATCAAAGGATTACGAGTCCTCGCCATCAGAGGACTACACGTCCTCGCCTTCAGAGGACTAAACGTCCTCGCCTTCAGAGGACTACACGTCCTCGCCATCAGAGGGCTGCACGCCCTCACCTTCAGAGGACTACACGTTCTCACCTTCAGAGGGTCATGAACCTTCACCTTCAGAGGACTACACGTCCTCGCCATCAGAGGGATGCATGCCCTCACCTTTAGAGGACTACACGTCCTCGCCTTCAGAGGGTCGTGTACCTTCACCTTCAGAGGACTGCACGTCCTCACCTTCAGAGGACTACACGTCCTCACCTCTAGAGGACTACATGTCCTCGCCTTCAGAGGACTACACGTCCTCGCCAACATAGGGCTACACGCCCTCACCTTCAAAGGACTGCATGTCCTCACCTTCAGAGGACTACACATCCTCACCTTCAGAGGACTACACGTCCTCACCTTTAGAGGGCTACACACACTCATCTTCAGGGGACTATACGCCCTCCCCTTGAGAGGACTACATGTCCTCGCCTTCAGAGGACTACACGCCCTCACCTTCAGAGGACTACACATCCTTACCTTCAGAGGACTACACGTCCTCGCCTTCAAAGGGTCATGTACTTTCGCCTTAGTAGGGCTACACGCCCTCACCTTCAGAGGACTACACGTCCTCGCCTTTAGAGGACTACACATCCTCGCCCTTAGAGGGCGACACGCCCTCACCTTTAGAGGACTACACGTCCTCGCCATCATAGGACTACACTCCCTCGCCTTCAAAAGGTGACACGTCCTAAACTTCAGAGGGCTGCACGCCCTCACCTTTAGAGGGCTACGTGTCCTCACTTTCAGTGGGCTCCATATCCACACCTTAAGATAATTTAAGGTCCTCTGCCCTTAAATGCTTAACCGAGACTTGCACTCCCGGTTAAGGGGCTAGTAGTTTCCTTTTATCAGTTCCTGGGCCACCCCCTGATCCTGGAGGAGGGCCAACTATGCAAGTACAACCAGAGGAGGAGGCTATCATGCAGCTACTATGCATACCGGGGCAAGATTTCACCCGTGCCGCTGCAAAGAGACGAGTGTGGATCATGCGCACCAACATGACCACTATTACACAGATATGGATGACGTTGCTACTTAGCAACATTCTACCCAGCGACCGTAATGCCGATCTCCCCCTGCGGAAGTATCAGTTGGTCTGTGTTGTCCCGATATAGGTAAGTATGCATATGGTTCAACTGATTTCTAATGCCATTTACTATTTGCAGGGATCGTGCCCACAAGACACCCACTGGACCCGGAGAAGTCCAACAGGGCCCTCGGGTTTCCAGCTCTGGTTACGGGCCTCTATCAGTCCTATAGGGTGCCCGTACTCCCCGGCAAGGTCATGCCATCGCGACATAGGTAAGTATGCATATGGTTCAAACTGATTTCTGATGTCATCTATTGTTTGCATGGATTGCGCCCGCAGGACACCCTGTGGACCCAAAGAAGTCCAACAGGGTCTTGGGGCTTCCAGCTCTGATTACGAGCCTCTGTCAGTTTTACGGAGTGTCTGTCAACCCCAACAAGCTCATTAGGCCCCGCATTAACCGGGCTTTCATCAAGAAGTACTGCCCCCCAAGCAGGCGCAAGGCGAGACACCACAACAACCTGGGGATGGCCGGCAGCGGGCAACAGACGCACCGCCACCACCACTAGAGTTCACCTCAGCTCATCCACAAAAAGGTTAGAGTGTTGCCTACGACATGTAACGACCCGCCTCGTCGCTACGGTATCCACACTCTAATATTCGATAATTTCAATTTTTATAAAAAGAACTCCCTTAATTTTTTATTATGAAAATAGAAGTGATTTTGTCACAACATAAATTCATCCAACAACACGTCATTACTTAAGTGATTATGCATAATTACATAGAAACAATAATTCGGTACATGTCATACACATAACGAAAATTAAATATGTTCATATATATATACATATATATATATATATATATATATATATATATAATTAAAATTCCAGTTTTACATCTTTAACTCAACAAAATAAAACTTAAAAGCCAACTACGGAGGAGTTGATTACAAAACACAACTCTCTCCCAAAATAACGCCAACGTCATCACGTCGGCTCGGCGGCTGCTCACCAGAATCTTACTCCCTACACCCTGCCACTGTCATTCTGCTCCCACGAACAAGGTTCGTGATCATCACAGGTATCAACCACACGATACAAAATTGCAAGGGTGAGTTTATTATAAAAGAACCAATACCAATTCCAAATAACCACAATTAGCAAGGAACATAGGCAAACATGATAAACATACACAACAATCATTATTCAACACTCATATCCAACAAATATTCATCATTCACATCCAACGATTACTCATCATCCATCCATGGACCCAATCAAGACTGCACAGAATGATGCATGCACCTAACTCAACACTCAGATGCAATGTGGTACGTACCAACAACAACCAAATATCAGGAAATAGCCTAAGCGTGTCTACACGATACTCTCACTTAGGGAACTGTGCTGAGTTTGTCAAGACCACCCGGTTGTGCACATAACAGCCCCCCTCCCATAGGTGATCAGCCTGGGAGCCCAAAGGTGTTCCCTACCAGGTGACAGCCCCCTAGTACAAAGTACACTTGGCCACAGTTACTCTATTTCCTGTGTCGTATGAGCTATGATCACGGCCAAAGGTAAATGCCAAAGACCATGGACCAATTAAAGCACCTAAGCATCCCCTCAGGATTGCTTAGATTCTCTAACCACGCTAGTTACCCACGTCTGGGCCATCCGACAAGGTCAGTGCACTCTACCCCCCATGACATACACTCCATACGACGTATGATCGTGGCCAAAAGCTAGTGCCAAAGACCCTGGAAGGTTAGTGCACAGTGCCCCCCACGATCATACACAACATCCAACGTATGAACGTGGCCAAAAGCTAGTGCCAAAGACCCTGAAAGGTCAGTGCACAGTGCCCCCCACGAACATACACAACATGCACATGCCAATGCATTTCCAACATCAATCAACAAATCGTATTTCCATGTCATTCACAACATAAATATCATCTCATCTCAATGACGTTATCAACAACAACAACAACCTCATTTCATATTCACATATTCATCAATAATAACAATTCATGTTGACATGGTCTTTATTAACAACATTATCTCAAATCAATATCATCATAATTATCATTATCATCACATATCAATTAAAATCCTCAATAGCAACATCAACAACAATTCAAACAAACACAACAATATCATTTCCACACGCACGGTCTTCAAACAACACATTTCAAACAACCAAAACAATATCATTCATCAGGATACATATATATATCGCATCCCATTAGTTAAAACGTAATTTTCTTTGAAGAAAAATCAGCATGCAACAGGGACAGGCAGATATCCTCATAGCTAGGTTCCCCGACCCTAACTATGGTGTTAAAATGGTAAATTTTATAATAAACTCCCCTTACCTATAGTGAGCTACCCCATGGATTCCTCGTCGCGTCACTTGAAGATTCCTTTTTGTCTTTGCTTGTCGATTCCACACAAGCCTCTACCATGCCAAAACGAAGGAGACTTAGTATGGATTTAAGAAAACAAAGCTAGTAACAGTGCTCTGGGTCAAACACCCACATTACTACATGAAAGAGTTGAGAGTATTTCGGGTTTTACAAAGGAACGTAATTTGGAAATTCCGACCACGCCAATGTGACCGGGGTTCAGTGTAGGTTACGAAAATAACATGTATTTCATGAAAGGATAACGTTTACAAAGTCTCTTTCTCTAAGGTTTTTCAAAGGAAGCATAAGACATGCAATGGCGGTTGCAAAGTTAGAAAAGATGCAAAGACAAGATGAAACTAACAAGAAACAAGCATAGAACCATGGTTACCTCGAAAGAAGACGAAAGATCAGATTAGGGTTTTCGTTCTCTACCGAAACTGCAAGCCAAGTTGGAAATTCTGCTTCGGTTGAAGGGTTCCTCTCGGTGTGGGTTTTCAATGGAGAACAATGATGGTTTGTGGTGGCTAATGGTGGATGTGGGTGATGGAGAAAGTACTTGGAACTTTAGAAATGGATTTGGAAGAAATAAAGAAGAAGAAATGTCATTTTTCCTAAGCTACAAGAAAGCAAAGGCTGAAGTGCTTAAATAAGAGATGCTCTCGGGAACGGAAGCTTCTAGCACACTCCAGACATCTTCTCAAAGATCCCAACGGTCAGATCATGGACAATTTTCTTGTGAAGTTACAAACTAAATTTCGAGAAGATCCAACGGTTACCGAAGGCTGGGCAGCGTGTTTACCGAGGCAGATTCATGTAGTTTTCTCTAGAAGCTTCATTAAGAGGCTTCCTCTAGAAGCTTCATTAAGAGGCTTCTAGCACACTCCAGACATCTTCTCAAAGATCCCAAAGGTCAGATCATGGACAAGTGTCTTTGGAAGTTGCAGACCAAAGTTTGAGAAGATCCAACGGTTAATGAAGGCTGGGAAGCATTTTTACTGAGGCAGCTGCATGTAGCTTTCTCTAGAAGCTTCATTAAGAGGCTTCCTCCAGAAGCTTCCTCGTGGCTTCTTTGAGAAGCTTTCTCAACAGGCTTCTTTGAGAAAATGAATTATGAGCCCTAGCATCACATGACCAAAAATTTTTCGACTCTTGAGTGTCCATATAGGTGCATGCATGACTAGTTTTGCATAAAATTTCCAAATCATCATTGTTGCATTTGTGTCATGGAAATAATGTGGGACATCCCCTTTTATCCTTGAACCAAACCAAACCTTGACATATATCATGTCCAGTCGTGCTACAAGCCTTGAGCCAAAATCCCAACTTACCATAAACCTTGACCCAGGGTGAGAATATCAATCCTTGCCCACGGAAGAAAACACAAAAAGAAGGAAAATTCCCAATCAAAGAAAGGGAGAAAGCAAAAAAAGAAAGAAAATTCCCAATTAAAAGAGGGAGAGAAAGCAAAAAAAAAGGAAAAAAAAAGAAGAAGAAAGAAAATCCCCGATCAAAGATCGGAAGAAAACAGAAGAAACATGCAGAAAGGTCTTTGGACCAGACAATATTTGAACAATACAGAATTGTCACCAAGAAAACAAAAAAAAAGGAGAAAGGAAACCACGACCTAAAGTGGCCCTCTCCCTTTGATTACGAACCAAAATCCTGTGCGTCAGCGACTTTTTCACCCCGCACTATACAAAAAAAGAAAAGGAAAAGGCCAAAAACATTCAAAGCCAAAATTCCCACAAAAAAAAAACACCATTCCCAAGAAAAAGTCCTACTGATCCATGATCACGCATGTAATCTTTGATTTGATATGAAATGATTTGCAAGATCAAGTCATGGCATATCTATGGTTCGGAATTAGGACGAAACACTTACCTGTGTGAGATTGATACACTTTGAGTGATTTTCTTCTATTTTTGTTGAACCCAGTGTTTCCTCTAAATGGTCATTTAGAAACGAAATGCTAACATCCAAAATCTTATTTGTGGTTATGAGAAGATTTCATCAGCATACTCCTTTTCCTCGGTAGACACATTGTTTTTCATTCGAAAAGCATATGTTGCTCTGATTAGTTGGAAGTTTTGTCTCTTTACTAAAGCATGTTTGCATTTTAGTGAAGAAAACACTGATACTATTTTTAGTCTCACAAGTTATCCAGAACTACGTAGGTCTGAGTTCCTCATTGAGGATACGTAGGAGCAAGAGCCTCGCTTTTGTCGGCCGCCACACAATTTCTGTCATACTGACACTGGAGTCACGTGACATGCGGAGATACCCGAGTGGTTATCCGTTTAAACTTTCTTTTGCTATCTCTAAGACTCAAAGCATGATAGCACGCAGAGACTAACATCGTCTTCTGCACCCTTTGTCAATTGCGGCCAACAAGCCCGTTGACAAGCAGAGATTTACGTCATCTTCCGCGCAGACAATTTCTGTCATACTAACACTGGAGTCACGTGACATGCGGAGATACCCGAGTGGTTATCCGTTTAAACTTTCTTTTGCTATCTCTAAGACTTAAAGCATGATAGCACGTAGAGACTAACATCGTCTTCTGCACCCTTTGTCAATTGCGGCCAACAAGCCCGGTGACACGCGGAGATTTACGTCATCTTCCGCACAGACAATTTCTGTCATACTGACACTGGAGTCACGTGACATGCGGAGATACCCGAGTGGTTATCCGTTTAAACTTTTTTTTGCTATCTCTAAGACTCAAAGCATGATAGCACGCAGAGACTAACGTCGTCTTCTGCACCTTTTGTCATCCAGAGGCGGCGGGCCCGATGACATGCAGGAACCAGTTGGTCCCACATTTTTACCTTTATCATTCAAGAGCAGCAAGTTGGGTGGTAAACGCGCATAGACGAATTCTGCGCCTTTGTCATCCAGGGACAGCGAGTCAGTTGCATGCGGAGATATCTTATGGTCACCTGTGACTTTCGTCAACCGAGAGGAATGAAATTAGTGTCTTATCTTTACTTCCCTTTTATCTCCAATAAAAGACAAGTAAAGAGGGGCAACTGTCATACCCTAATTTCGTCCGGGGACCATTGTTTGGTGGCATGCAACTTTCGTTTGACCACTTCGAGGTACTTGGCTCCCATCGTTTGGCAATTCGTGAAGTTCCGAGATATGCCAGAAATCAAAAGGAAGCATTGTTACGCAATCCGTGAAATTCCGTAACATGTCAGAAATCAAAAGGAAGTATTGTTACGCAATCCGTGAGTTTTCGTAACATTTCGAAAGCTAAAAAAGGAGTAATTACATGGCCCGTAAGGTTCCGTAACCTTACGGAAAGAAAACAAGTATCGTTACGAAATTCGTAAGTTTCCGTAACTTTACGAAAAAAGAATCACCAAAAAAAGGCAAGGGGTGTATTTAGTAAAAATGGGGGTGCAAATTGCAACCAGGCCCACTTGGGCCTTCCAGGATGTTCCTCTAGAAGGCGGTTGCTTCTGGAGGAAGCAACCTAGCTCGCCTGGGCGAGCTGGGTGGCAAGCTCCTCCCCTATTTTCCTATAAATAGGGGGAGGAGTGAAGGAGAAAAATGTTCAGCCCTCCTGGTATTTCAAGATCACTTGAAATTAGTGAAAAAAATTGTTTCCGTGAAGAAAATCCAAGCCGAGGCGCTTCCGTAACGTTTTCGTGGGTGATTTCGCGAAGATTTTCAACCGTTCTTCGACGTTCTTCGTTCGTTCTTCGGTCTTCAACCGGTTAGTTCCCGAAATCGAACTTTTCAATTCATTCTATGTACCCTTAGTGGTCCTCATTTGTTTTCACGTGGTTTTATTTTCATTTCATTTACTTTTCGTACCCCCTTTTGATGTGCTTTAGTCATTTACTTAAGTCATTTTCTCGCCTAATCAAAAAATAAAATAAATTCTCACCGATCATATGAATTGTAATATCCGTTAATTTCTGTTAAAATGAAATCCGACCGTTCGGTCATGCCGTAACCACGTTGGAAACCTAAAAGAGGTAAAATAATAATATAATAATAAAAAAATATCTTTTAGTAAAATAAAACAAAAAAATCAATCGGACATTTCTCTTTGAGATTTTTCTTTCTTAATTGAATTGACTAATAACCAAAGTGAAACTATGGCTAAAATCAATTCATAAACCAAACTTTTTATCAACGCCTAAAAAAGCCATTTTTAAAGATCCAACGCCTTGAAATGGTCTTTTCCGCTTTTATTGGTTAAATGTAGATTTCTAAAAAGCCTAAAATCAACATGTAACTTTGTTATCTCTTTCAAAAACCAAGAGATCGTTAATGGTCCAATGCCTTAATGTTTTCTCACTTTTCAAAAGAATCGAAAGATTATCTAATGGTCCAATGCCTTAAATGACCTTTCATTCAATAAAAACATATCTTGCAAAAAAGGATAAAAAATAACTTAACCAAAACGCTTTGTTCACAAAAGAACTATGTAGGTCTGATTTTCTCATCAAAATTGAGGAATACGTAGGAGCAAAGGGAAACGCCCTTGTCGACCACAAAAAGATAAAAATATAAAAAGGCATAAAAAAGACATAAGAACGTAAAAAGGGAAAAGAATATAAATTGAAGTCATATTTGCACATTTGATTAAAGGCTGTCGTCTCTTGTGACGGACGCGTGGAGTGCTAATACCTTCCCCGTGCGTAAATACAACTCCCGAACCTTTCACTTAAAATTCGTAGACCCACGTCTTTTCCGGTTTTTCCGATGTTTTCCTCAAATAAACGTTGGTGGTGACTCCGTGCGTATTCCTTTCTTGGAACACGCACCCGTGAGTCATGCGTCGCCCTCCCGTCGAAAGGTTGGTTGCGACAATGATGAATCAAGTATGATTCAAGTAGTTTTGATGATGAAAAAAAGCCCAAAAGAATGATGTCAAGATTGAGTCAACAAGTTCAAGATCAAGATTAAAGAAAAGACATCAAGAAGAATCAAGATTCAAGAGAAGATGAATTCAAGATTCAAGAGAAGAAACCAAAAAGCAACAAGTCAAGACTTCACAATGGAAGTATTGAAAAAGATTTTTCAAAAACCAAACATAGCACAGTTTTGTTTTAAAAGAAAATTTTTTCCAAATTTTTCTAAGTTATCAGAGTATTTACTCTCTGGTAATTGATTGCCAGTTTCCTGTAATCGATTACCAGTAGTAAAGTTTGATTTCAAAAGCTTTTAACTGAATTTGCAACATTCCAAATGTTTTTTAAATGGTGTATATAGAAGCAAAGCTTCAAGAATTGTTTTGATGATGCCAAGGAATTTCAAAGATCATTCAAGATGAATTTCAAGGATGAAGAAAGCAAGTTGTCAAGCAAAGCAAAGATCACAAGATAAGAATTAAGATAGACTCTTAGAAAAGTTTTTGAAAAGCACAAATGATTGGCCAAGTGAGTTCTATCTTAACAAAAACTTTTCCAAGTATTTTACTCTCTGGTAATCGATTACCAGAGGTTGTAATCGATTACCAGTGGCCACAAAGCTTTCTGGAAATGTTTTCAAACTTATTTTCAAAGTTTTCAAAGCTATAATCGATTATCAATGCTTTAAAACGGTTAAAAATGATTTTGTAAGTGTGTAATCGATTACACATCATATGTAATTGATTACCAGAGCTTTTGAACGTTGGACATTTGAATTTTGAATAAAATTAATTGTGTAATCGATTACGCCAATGCTGTAATCGTTTTCAGAAAATATGCCAACAGTCACATCTTTTCATTAGATTTGTGAATGGCCATCAAAGGCCTATAAATAGGTGACTTGGGCACGAATTTTATGAGAGAGTTTTGTTGGTCCAGAATTTCTTATCCTCTTAAAAGAAAATGAGAGAGATTCCAAGAGAACTTCATTGTCAAATGCTCTCTCAAAAACTCTTGGGAAAACACTTGCAAATCCATTAAGAGTTCATCCATGGATCTTCATTGTAATATTCTTCTCTTGAAGAGAGAATTCTTCTTCCATTCTTCTTACTCAATGAAATTGATTAAGGGACCGAGGGTCTCTTAAGTTGTAAGGATTCCTGAACACAAGGGATGGGTTGTCCTTGTGTGGTTCAGAAGTTGTAAAGGATTTTACAAAGATAGTGGAAATCTCTAGTGGATTGCTTGAGTATTGGACGTAGGCACGGAATTTGTCGAACCAGTATAAAACTGTGTTTGCATTCTCTCTTCCCTTAAACTCTTTTATTTATTGTTGCTTAATATTTCTCTTCTTAAGATATCAGAGGCCACTTGTCTAACAAGTGGTATCAGAGCTTCATTCTTGTACAAAGTTTAGAAGCTTCAAGAATTAATGGCCTCATCAAACTACTTGTTCCCCGAAGGCAATTCAATTAATAGGCCTCCCATTTTTAATGGAGTGGGTTACCACTATTGGAAAACCCGCATACAAATCTTCATAGAGGCTATAGATTTAAAAATTTGGGAAGCCATAGAAATAGGGCCTTATATTTCGACCATGGTTGCCAGAGATACAACAATAGAAAAGCCTAGCGAAGATAGGAGTGAGGAAGAAAGAATACTAGTACAATATAACTTAAAAGCCAAAAACATAATTACATCTGCCTTAGGAATGGATGAATACTTTAGGGTATCAAACTATAAAAGTGAAAAGGATATTTAGGATGAATGCAAATGAAAGTACACAAGACATGTAAAAGAGGTTCACACACATAGTTAATCATCTTGCATCTTTAGGAAAAATATTTCCAAATGAGGATCTAATAAATAAAGTTTTGAGATATCTAAGTAGAGAATGGCAACCCAAGGTAACAACCATCACAGAATCTCAAGATTTATCTAGTATGTCTCTTGCTACATTATTTGGAAAATTACAGGAACATGAAATGGAGTTGCAAAGACTAAATCAACATGAAGAAAATGATAAGAAGAAGAAGGGAATTGCTCTTAAAGCCTCATCTTCAATCCAAGAAGAACTTTGTCTCTTTGTCAAAAGATTCAACAAATTTCTTAGGATGAGAGAAACTCAAAGAACACAAAACTTCAAACCTAAAAGAAGGATTGAAGAATCATCTTAAACTCCAAGATGCTATGAGTGCAATCAACTCGGACATCTGAGGGTTGATTGTCCAATCTTTAAGAAAAGAATGGAGAAATTGAAGAACAAAAACATTGGAGAAAAGAAGGCAAAGAAGGCCTACATCACATGGGATGATAATGACTTAGAATTGTCTGATGATTCTGAAAAATAAGTGATTAATCTATGTCTAATGGGCAAAAACTATGAAAGTGACGAAGAGGTAACATCTTCTAACAAATCTATTTCTTTTGATGAGTTGCAAGATGCATTTGCTGAATTACATAGCGAATCTATTAAACTTGTAAAACTTGTTTCTTCATCTAAGAAAACTATTTTAGATTTAGAGAAAGAGATTTCAAAGTTAAATAAAGAGTTAGATCATCTTAAGTCTGAAGTGTAAATCTCTAAATCAAGTGATAAAGTTAATGCTTCTACTATGACTATTGAAAAAGAAAATTCATGTGAATGTTGTAGTAAATATGTAGAAGAAATTAAAAATCTGAAAAACTCACTTGCCAAATTCTCAAGTGGCAAAAACAACCTAGATATTATATTAGGAAAACAAAGATGTATTTTTGATAAAGCAGGGATTGGATATAAACCACAAAAAAGACAAAAGTTTTATAAAAATTTCTTTTCTTCCACACAAAAATATAATTCTCCTTTCATTACATGTTTTTACTGTGGAAGAAAAGGGCATGGCATATCTACATGCTATTTTAGGAAAAATTGCAACAATATTAAAATGATTTGGGTCCCAAAAGGATCCATTGTTCACACTAACACTCAAGGACCCAATAAAGATTGGGTACCTAAGTCATAATATTGATCTTGTAGGAACCCTTGAGGAAAAAGTGGTACATAGATAGCGGGTGCTCAAAACATATGACGAGAGATGCATCAAAGTTCACACATATCTCTCCCAAGAAAAGCGGGCATCTAACCGATGGTGACAACAACAAAGGTAGAATTCTTGGAGTTGGAAAAATAGGTACAAATTCTTCAACCTCCATTGAAAATGTTCTACTAGTTGAATGTCTTAAGCACAGCCTGCTTAGTGTTAGTCAATTGTGTGATAATGGCTATCTGGTATCATTTGATTCTAAAAAATGTGTCATTGAACATGGACATGATACAAATATAAAGCATATAGGGTTTAGAGTCAATAATGTTTACATGATAGACTTAAGACAAAATCTAAGTAATAGTCAATGTTTTCTTAGCAAAGATAATGATCCATGGCTATGGCATAAAAGAATTTCTCACATTAACATGGAACACTTAAACAAATTAATTTCAAAAGATTTAGTTGTTGGTTTGCCAAAACTAAAATTTGAAAAAGATAGACTATGTGATGCATGCCAAAAGGGAAAACAAACTAGAGTTTCATTCAAATCCAAAAACATTGTTTCAACTACTCAACCTTTACAATTACTACACATGGATTTGTTTGGCCCTTCTAGAATCATGAGTCTTGGAGGAAGTTACTATGCCCTTGTTATAGTTGATGACTATTCTAGATACACTTGAGCACTATTTATCACTCATAAGAATGATGCATTTCAAGCATTTAGGAAACTTGCAAAAGTGATTCAAAACAAGAAAAATCTCAAAATTAGATCTATTAGGAGTGATCATGAGGGTGAATTTGAATTATTTTGTGACAAGCATGGCATTGAACATAACTTTTCTGCACCTAGAACCCCTCAACAAAATGGAGTTGTTGAAAGGAAAAATAGATCTTTGGAAGAAATTGCTAGAACCTTATTAAATGACACTCCTCTTCCAAAATATTTTTGGGCTGAAGCCGTTAATACTGCATGCTATATCATGGATAGAGCTTTAATAAGACTCATTTTAAAGAAAACTCCATATGAACTATTTAATGGTAGAAAACCTAACATTTCACACCTTCATGTTTTTGGTTGCAAATGCTTTGTATTAAACAATGGAAAAGAAAACTTAGGAAAGTTTGATGCTAAGTCAAATGAAGGAATTTTCCTTGGTTATTCCTTGCATAGTAAAGCTTATAGAATATATAATAAGAGAACTATGACTATTGAAGAATCTATTCATGTTTCCTTGGATGAGTCTAATGCTATTCCTCCAAGAAAGGATATTCTAGATGATATTGCAGAATCTTTAGAACAAATGCATATTTATGGAAAAGATTATAAAGGAAAAGGGAAAGGAAGCAATGAAGATCCTCCAAAAGAAGCCAAATCAAATAATGAACTTCCAAGAGAATGGAAAGCTTCAAGAGATCATCCCCTTGAAAACATTATTGGTGATATCTCAAAAGGGGTAACAACTAGACATTCTCTTAAAGATTTATGCAATAATATGGCTTTTGTGTCTATGATTGAACCTAAAAATTTAAATGAAGCCATAATAGATGATCATTGGATAGTTGCTATGCAAAAAAAACTAAATCAGTTTGAGAGAAACAATGTGTGGGAACTAGTAGAGAAACCTGAAAACTACCCCATCATAGGAACAAAATGGGTATTTAGGAATAAGTTAGATGAACATGGCATAATCATTAGGAATAAGGCTAGATTAGTTGCAAAAGGATATAATCAAAAAGAGGGAATAGATTAGAAAGAAACATATGCTTCAGTTGCAAGATTAGAAGTCGTTATAATGCTTTTAGCTTATGCATCCATAATGAATTTTAAGCTTTATCAAATGGATGTTAAAAGTGCTTTTCTAAATTGCTTAATTCAAGAAGAATTATATGTTGAACAACCCCCAGGTTTTGAAATGTCAGATAAGCCAAATCATGTTTATAGATTGAAAAAGGCTTTATATGGTTTGAAACAAGCCCCTAGGGCATGGTATGAATGTCTAAACAAATTTCTTTTAGAGAAAGATTTTTCTAGAGGAAAAGTGGATACCACACTATTATTAAAGAGAAAACATGATGATATTCTGTTAGTTCAAATATATGTTGATAATATAATCTTTGGATCCACTAATGATTCACTGTGCAAGGAGTTCTCTCTTGATATGCAAAGTGAATTTGAAATGTCAATGATGGGAGAACTAAACTACTTCCTGGGGTTACAAATCAAGCAAACTAAAGAAGGAATATTTTTCAACCAAGCAAAATACTACAAAGAATTGATCAAAAGATTTGGGATGGAAAGTGCAAAGCACATGGCTACACCTATGAGTACTGGTTGTTACTTAGATAAAGATGAATTCGGTTAGTCTATAGACATGAAACAATATCGAGGTATGATTGGATCTCTTCTCTATTTATCTTCTAGTAGACCGGATATCATGTTTAGTGTACGCATGTGTGCTAGGTTCCAATCCAACCCCAAACAATCACATTTGAATGCAATAAAAAGGATCATAAGATACCTATTAGGAACAATCAATTTAGGATTATGGTATCCTAAGAACTCAACATGTAACTTAATAGGATACTCTGATTCTGACATTGCCGGATCCAAAACTGATAGAAAGAGCACAAGTGGGACATGTCAATTTATTGGATCTGCTCTTGTATCATGGCATAGTAAGAAACAAAATAGTGTTGCTTTATCTACTGCTGAAACGGAATATATTTCTGCTGGCAATTGTTGTGCCCAAATTTTATGGATTAAGCAACAACTATCTGACTATGGAATCCTTCTTGATCATATACCCATTAGGTGTGACAATACAAGTGCAATCAATCTATCCAAAAATCCAGTTCAACACTCTAGAACCAAAAATTTAGAAATTAGGCACCATTTCTTAAGAGATCATGTTCTGAAGGGAGATTGTGTTCCAGAATTTGTTGATACAAAGAATCAGCTTGCATATATCTTTACAAAATCTCTCCCTAAGGAAACATTCTTTGCCATTAGGAGAGAATTAGGCCTCTTAGATGTTAGTGATTTGGATAAGTAAGGATTGATTGGTTGATTGAAACATTCGGGTTTACTGATTGCTTAAGTTTGATGTTTTAAATTTCCCCGCACTCTGGCTTTTTGATGTTGCCAAAGGGGGAGAAAAATTAAAGAACTTAGAAATGAAGAGAGCTTAAAGAAAGGGGGAGTTTAATCTCCAAACGAAAGGGGGAGTATTTGTATATATTTGTATATACTATCTTGATTTCAGGACTTGTCATTATCAAAAAGGGGGAGATTATAGAAGCAAAGCTTCAAGAATTATTTTGATGATGCCAAGGAATTTCAAAGATCATTCAAGATGAATTTCAAGGATGAAGAAAGCAAGTTGTCAAGCAAAGAAAAGATCTCAAGATAAGAATTAAGATAGACTCTTAGAAAAGTTTTTGAAAAGCACAAATGATTGGCCAAGTGAGTTTTTATCTTAACAAAAACTTTTCCAAGTATTTTACTCTCTGGTAATTGATTACCAGAGGTTGTAATCGATTACCAGTGGCCACAAAGCTTTCTGGAAATGTTTTCAAAGTTATTTTCAAAGTTTTCAAAGCTGTAATCAATTACCAAAACTATGTAATCGATTACCGATGCTTTAAAATAGTTAAAAATGATTTTGTAAGTGTATAATCGATTACACATCATATGTAATCGATTACCAGAGCTTTTGAATGTTATACATTTGAATTTTGAATAAAATTAACAGTGTAATCGATTACGCCAATGCTGTAATCGATTACCAATGGAGAGTTTCAGAAAATATGCCAACAGTCACATCTTTTCATTGGATTTGTGAATGGCCATCAAAGGCCTATAAATAGGTGACTTGGGCACGAATTTTATGAGAGAGTTTTGTTGGTCCAGAATGTCTTATCCTCTCAAAAGAAAATGAGAGAGATTCTAAGAGAACTTTATTGTCAAATGCTTTCTCAAGAACTCTTGGGCAAACACTTGCAAATCCATTAAGAGTTCATCCATGGATCTTCATTATAATATTCTTTTCTTGAAGAGAGAATTTTTCTTCCATTCTTCTTACTCAATGAAATTGATTAAGGGACCGAGGGTCTCTTGAGTTGTAAGGATTCCTGAAAACAAGGGATGGGTTGTCCCTGTGTGGTTCAAAAGTTGTAAAGGATTTTACAAAGATAGTGGAAATCTCAAGTGGGTTGCTTGAGTACTGGACGTAGGCACAGAATTTGCCGAACCAGTATAAAACTGTGTTTGCATTCTCTCTTTCCTTATCTTATTTATTTTTGAGTCTTGCATGTTTAAAGAACATGATTAAATTGATTGTTGCTTTTTCTGCATTCTAAGCCTATCCCTATTAAGTTATTGAGGCCACAAGGTCCCACAGTGTAATCGATTACAATATATTGGTAATCGATTACCAGTGTATCTGAATGTTGAAATTCAAATTCAATTGTGAAGAGTCACATCTCTTCATAAAATGCATTGTGTAATTGATTACATGGTTATGGTAATCGATTACCAGTGACAAGTTTTGAATAAAAAGTCAAGAGATGTAACTCTTCCAATGGTTTTCTCAAGATTTTCTCAAGGTTATAACTTTTCTAATGGTTTTCTTGACCAGACATGAAGAGTCTATAAAAGCAAGACCTTGAATTTCATTTCAATAACTCTTACAACTTTTAGAATTTCTTGAACAACTTTTGAGAAATCTTGAAACCTTTGCTTCTCATCTTTCTTCTTCTTCCTTTGCCAAAAAGTTTTCCAAGTTTTCTGTTTTCCAAACCTTGTTCTTTTGCAAAAAACAAAAGTGTGCTATATCTTTTTATTCTCTTCTCCCTTTGCCAAAAAGAATTCAACAAGGACTAATCGCCTGAATTCTTTTTGTGTCTCTCTTCTCCCTTTTCAAAAAGAACAAAGGACTAACCGCCTGAATTCTTTTGTGTCTCCCTTCTCCCTTTTCAAAGAATTCAAAAGGACATAGTCTGAGAATTCTTTTGATTCTTCCCTTTCCCTTAAACAAAAGATTTCAAAGGACTAACCGCCTGAGATATCTTTTGTTTCCCCTTTACAAAGTTTCAAAGGACTAACCGCCTGAGAACTTTGTATTAACACATTGGAGGGTACATCCTTTGTGGTACAGGTAGAGGGTACATCTACTTGGGTTGTTGTAATTGAGAACAAGAGAGGGTACATCTCTTGTGGATCAGTTCAAATGGAGCATACATCCATTTGGTTGTTCAAAGAGAATAAGGGAGGGTACATCCCTTGTGGATCTTTGCTTGTAAAGGTTTTTACAAGGTTGAAAAAAGATCTCAAGGACCGCAGGTTGCTTGGGGACTGGATGTAGGCACAGGTTGTTGCCGAACCAGTATAAATTATTGTGTTTGTCTTCTTCTTCCCTACACTCTTTAATTTTCGTTGTGCACTTTAATTATCGCTTTTACTTTTGGTTAAGTTTCTATTTCTGTTTTTTACTTTCTTAACATTATAATAAAAGCCTAATTGAATCTAGTAACATTAAGAAGGATAGATTTCTAATTAGTAAAGGTTCATTAATAATTAATTCAACCCCCCCTTCTTAATTATTCTGAGGGCATTTGATCCAACAAGTGGTATCAGAGTAGGTATCTTGTAGAAAGTTTAACCACTTCAAGATTCATGGCCTCTTCAAATTTTCTGTTTTCGGAAGGAAATTCAATCCATAGACCACATATCTTTGATGGTGAGGAGGGTTACCACTATTGGAAAACCCATATGCAAATTTTCATTCAAGCCATAGACTACAACATTTGGGAAGCAATAGAGTTAGGACCTTTCATCCCTACCATAGTAAATGAAAGTAGTGAAACCAATGTAAGTGCTTTAGAAAAGCCTAGAGATCAATGGTCTGAGGAAGATAGGAGAAAAATTCAATACAATCTTAAAGCCAAAAATATCATCACTTCTGCTCTAGGAATAGATGAATATTTTAGAGTGTCAAACTGTTCAAATGCCAAGAAGATGTGGGATACACTACAACTTACTCATGAAGGCACCTGATGTGTCATCATTTAATTTCAGGAGAATTACAAGCTATTGGGCTTGAATCCAAAATTGGGCTTGGGCTTGGACTTTAAGAGAGCAGACTATTTTATTCTACCAAATTTTATCTTATCTAGATATTATTTAGATTTGATCTCATCTAGATATATTATTTCATCTAGATCTTATCTTATCTAGATTTTATTTTATTTATGGGCTTGGATTTAAAATAGATTTGTAAGCTTTGGGGCTGAAAAACTATATAACAGCACCAAGGTTCTAGTTTAGGCTCTCTTCTCTCTCTCCTCTCCTCTCTCTCTTTTTCATTTTAGTTTTAGAGTGCTACTCTCAAATCGCTTTAGTTTCTTTTTCGTTTTGGAGAATAATTCTAGTTTTCTTCGTTTCTACTACAATTTTGTTTTCTATTGATTAATGGAAGGCTAAGTCTCCAGCGTTGTTTTCTCTTGAGGATCAAGCACAACTCTCTTTGAGGTTCTATTATGACTATTAAATTCTGATCAGTTTTTCCTCTTCACCAATTACTTTGTATTTGTTGCTATTAATTCATGCATGCTTAGTGCTTGATTAATTGTCTTTGCGCTTAATTTACGTTCATGCTTAATGATCGTTCATGATTAATTGGTGTATGTGTTGCTTAATCACATAATGAATGACTTATGTTAAATTTCGCTTAGTAACTTAATTTAGGGTTGGATTAAGTGGTTGAACTGATAAAGGATAAACTCTCATAACCTAGGATAAGAGACTTGCTTGTGAATCAAGGGGAAGCAACGTGTTTTAATTCTGATATTTTCTAATTCACATCTATTCATTGTTTAATTTACAAAAGCAAACAACCCCCCCCCCCCCAATTCATTACTATTTTCCTACTATCTGATATGAACGGTTGGTTGACCATTGCTCGTTGGGAGACGACCTAGGATCACTTCCTAGATACTGCATTTTTAATGTTTATTTGATTTGGGTACGGCCTCGATCAACACCACTGATGTGAAAAGATTTAGAGTCAATACCCTTACACATGAATATGAACTACTTAGGATGAACCCTAATGAGAACATCCAAAGTATGCAGAAAGATTCACACATATAGTCAATCATCTTGCCTCCTTAGGAAAAATCTTTCCTAATGAAGATTTAATTAATAAAGTTTTGAGATTCTTAAGTAGGGAATGGAAACCCAAGGTAACCGCCACTTCTGAAAGTAAAGATCTTTCTTCTATGTCTCTTGCCACTTTGTTTGGCAAATTGCAGGAACATGAAATGGAACTTCAACGACTTAATCAAAATGAAGAAACTGACAAAAAGAAAAGAAGCATAGCACTTAAAGCCTCCACATCAATGCAAGAGGAAAATGAAGATGAAGAATTAGAAGATGAAGAACACTTCTCACTCTTTGTGAAGAAGTTTCAAAAATTTGTCAAGAAGAGAAGAATCGAGAGGCGTCAAAACTTCAACAATGGAAGAAGATCTCAAGAAGACTCTCAAATTCTTAGATGCTACAAATGCAACCAACTTGGTCACATCAAAGCAAATTGTCCCTCAAATGAGGAATGGCCTGAGAAGAGTGATAAGAAAAGGTATAAAGAAAGAAGGACCAAAAAGGCTTACGTTGCATGGGATGACAATGACTCATCCGATGGTTTAGAGAAAGAGATCAACCTTATAACCAAGGACTATGAGAGTGATGAGAACATCTCTCAAGAAGATTAAGCAAAAAGTAAAAGTATGACTTCCATCTTTGAAGATCTAGACACTTTAATCATGAAAAAGGTAACATCAAAACCATTCTCTTTTAAAATTTATTTTGGTTGAAATTTTCCTTTCAATTAATTTGATTATGATGACTAACAAAATTTTATTTGTTTGTCTTGATTGATTGAAATTGTGAGTATGTGTTTATATGTTTTTGATTGAGTTAATTTTCTTTCTCAAAGCATGAAGTTTCTTTTTAAATATTTGATAATGTCTATGATCATTATTCTTCAATACTTGTGTTGATTATTTTGATATAATTGAATATATACAATGATTTTTTTAATTATGCATGATTTTGAATGTGATATGTGAATTACTTGCTTAAGGTTCTTTCATAAAGTGTTTTCAAAAAGTTAATATTATATATATTTTTTTAAAAAAAGTATTTTGACTTTCATTCAAATCCTTTTTCCCTTAAGAGTCTTTCAGCATTTAGTTTTGGCTGAAATGCTCTCTGGTAATCGATTACTACAACAGTGTAATCGATTACAAGCAGTTAAGAAGGGTGTAATTGATTACCAAATGTTGTAATCGATTACAATGCGTCCTTGCACCTATATATATATATATTCAGATTTCGAATTAGAAATCAGAAACCACCTCTTCTCTCGCGAAACCCTCGTTCCCAATTCTTCTTTCTGCCATAATTCACTCATTCCTTGTCCAAATCACTCCCCACAAAGCCCAAACTTCATCTTTTTTCATTCTCTTTCACTTCAACCGATTGAAATTTCAAATAACTTCCTCAAATGGAGGAACCATCAAAGAAGCGCAAGGGATCTTCGTGTCGAATCCAATGACATTCCGAGGCAGATTCCCTTCTCCATTTCCTCTTCCTCGCTGTTCTCATCAGAAGAACAACGGATACGGTACACAAACCTTCTCTCCTATCATTCCATTATTGATCCTAAGTTCATAGACATGGATTTCTTTTCCAATGAGAGTTTTGAATGCATTCAGGCATTTCAGAACTCAAATCTCATTCCTTTTATGTCTTTGAAATTGCCTGTCTATTCTGAATTAGTTAAAGCCTTTTATTCTAACCTCAAAATTCAAGAAAGCACTTTAATTTCTAAGGTTTTTGGGATAAAAATGGTCATTGACCAATCCCTATTCTATGACTTGACCCAATTATCTAGTGAAGGTGTACCATTTGAAGGTACACTCAATGATGATTGGAAATTTGATTTCTCTGTGCATGATGCCCGCCGGTTGGTTTGCACCAACCAAGCGAATATGACCGGAAGGCTACTTGTCGGATCATTGGATTTTGAAAGCCGCATCCTTCACTATCTCATTGTGCGTATTTTACTTCCAAGATCTTCAAACCTTGCACAGGTTTCTAAAGAAGATCTTATTGTCATGTGGGCTTTTCATACCGGTCGACAAATTGATTGGGCACACTTAGTCCGATATCGCATGCATAAGGCATTGCGATTAAATGCTCCTTTGCCATATCTACACCTAGTCACTCTCTTCCTTCAACACTTTAACATCCCTCTTGATTCTGAACCTTATGTTCCAATCAAGAGATCCTTTTTGATTGGTGCTGTTGTGATTGCATCTTTTGGTTACCACAAAGAGCATGATGGCTTTTGGGTAAAAAAGGGTGCTCAACCCATTGATGATGAAGGACACTTACCAGTTGGAGAGGATTCCTCTCTCCTTCAGAAAATTTTGGACAGGTTCGATGGTCTTCAAACCTATGTTGGTGAAAGGTTTGATGCTTTGGAACTACAAGTGGACATGCGATTCGACGAGATGGACTCAAGGATCACCAAAGTTGAAGGAGATGTCACTTACACCCGCACATGCTTTGATCTACCACCACCACCACCATCATCTTAGATTTTATTATTTTTAATATTATTAGTACTTTAATTTCAAGCCGTGTATTTGGCTATGTCTTAAAAACACTTACTAGTATTTAATTTTTATGCATTAGTACTTTTATTTGGTTATTATGAATGACTTTCTGGATTATATGGCATTCTATGAAGTATTATCTTTCTAAGATTGATGAATGACTAAGTTATCTTGTTTGAATGTTTTCTATTCTTGTGTATGTCATTTATGTATGGTTTCTATATCTCTTACCTTTCTAAGTTTGATGAATGGTTAAATTATCTTGTTTAATTATTTTCTAATTATCTTGTATGATTAGTCATTTATGTATGTTTTATATTTCTTACGTACTTTGGCTTTTTGTTGATGCCAAAGGGGGAGAGAAAATAGGGATTAAATCAAGAACTCATATAATTAAATAACTTAATTTCATGTAAAGCTTAAACTCAAAAACAAAGGGGGAGAATATGGAGAATTAAGTGAGTGATCGACTAGGAAAAAGTATGTGTATGTGTTTCTTGATTTCAGGGTTGTCATCATCAAAAAGGGGGAGATTGTAAAAGCAAGCTTCATGATGATGAATCAAGTATGATTCAAGTAGTTTTGATGATGACAAAAAGCCCTAAAGAATGATTTCAAGATTGAGTCAACAAGTTCAAGATCAAGATTAAAGAAAAGACATCAAGAAGAATCAAGATTGAAGAGAAGAAAGCAAAAAGCAACAAGGCAAGACTTCACAAGGGAAATATTGAAAAAGATTTTTCAAAAACCAAACATAGCACAGTTTTGTTTTACAAGAAAAGATTTTCCAAATTTTTCTAAGTTACCAGAGTATTTACTCTCTAGTAATCGATTACCAGTAGTAATGTTTGATTTCAAAAGCTTTTAACTGAATTTGCAACGTTCCAAATGTTTTTTAAATGGTGTAATCCATTACAATATATTGGTAATCGATTACTAGTGACTTGACTTGCATTTCAATAAATCTTACAACTTTTAGAATTTCTTGAACAACTTTTGAGAAATCTTGAAACCTTTGCTTCTCATCTTTCTTCTTCTTCCTTTGCCAAAAAGTTTTCCAAGTTTTTTTATTTCCAAACCTTGTTCTTTTGCAGAAAACAAAAGTGTGCTATATCTTTTCATTCTCTTCTCTCTTTGCCAAAAAGAATTCAACAAGGACTAATCGTCTGAATTATTTTTGTGTCTCTCTTCTCCCTTTTCCAAAAGAACAAAGGACTAACCGCCTGAATTCTTTTGTGTCTCCCTTCTCCCTTTTCAAAGAATTCAAAAGGACACAGTCTGAGAATTCTTTTGATTCTTCCCTTTCCCTTACACAAAAGATTTCAAAGGACTAACCACCTAAGATATCTTTTGTTTCACCTTTACAAAGTTTCAAAGGACTAACCGCCTGAGAACTGTGTCTTAACACATTGGAGGGTACATCCTTTGTGGTACAGGTAGAGGGTACATCTACTTGGGTTGTTGTAACTTAGAACAAGAGAGGGTACATCTCTTGTGGATCAGTTCGTACATCCACTTGGTTGTTTAAAGAGAACAAGGGAGGGTACATCCCTTGTGGATCTTTGCTTGTAAAGGTTTTTACAAGGTTGAAAAGAAATCTCAAGGACCATAGGTTGCTTGGGGACTGGATGTAGGCACAGGTTGTTGCCGAACCAGTATAAATTCTTGTGTTTGTCTTTTTCTTCCCTACACTCTTTAATTTTTGTTGTGCACTTTAATTATCGCTTTTACTTTTGGTTAAGTTTCTATTTCTATTCTTTACTTTCTTAACATTATAGTAAAAGCCTAATTGAATCTAGTAACATTAATAAGGATAGATTTTTAATTAGTAAAGGTTCATTAATAATTAATTCAACCCCCCCTTCTTTATTCCGAGGCCACTTGATCCAACACTATCATCCACCTACTCCCATGAACGAAGGTTCGCGATCATCACAAGTACCAACCACACAGTACAAAAATTGCAAGGGTGGGTTTATGACAAAAGAAACCAACAATTATCAAATAACCATAATTAGCAAGAGAAACAATAACAAGTACCATGTTCATACACAACTATCAATCAATACAACATACACTTAGGCTATAAATAGAGGCCTTGTGTGTGCATTTTTTCAACTTTGATCATTTGAGATATTACACTTCAATGTTTAGACATCATTTGAAGCATAAATTTCTTGCCCCTTCTCTCCCTCTCCCTCCACTCATCTTCTCCTACCTTCAAGCTCTTATCCATGGATTCCTATGGTGGTGAGCTTGTTCTTAACTCATCTTCTCCTTGAAATGGCGTATCCAATCACCTTTCCTCTTTCTCTATTCCGCTTACATTGATCCATCAAGAATCAAATGACTTCATTGATGAAGAAGATCCAAGGCCTACAAGCTCCACATGGAGCTACATCATGTGGTATCAAAGCATCTTCGTCTTGGTGATGCTCTTTTGCTTCCTTTATCTTTTTGTTCAGTCAATTCACTTTAATTCCTTCTTCTTCATCTTATTTTCCATGTATCTCCTCCATTGTCTTGTTTTTTGGTGCTGTTTAGAGTAGATTCAAAAAAATAAACCAATTAAATCTTAGATCTACACTTGTTCTTGCATTTCTATGGTTCAAATTTTATAGATATACTCTTGAATCATGTTTTTGTGTTGATTTTAGGTTCTATCATTTTCCAGCCATAATCTTCTTGTGCTGAACCTTTAGATCTCAATTTTCTTGCAAAATATTGATTAGAAAAGAAAACACAAAAATCATGGAGTCATGTTTAGTCATAATAATTATCACATTATGTTCTAAGTTTGTGTTCAATTTCGATTATGTTGATTGAATTCTAGATACATTTGTTCATGTATTCTTGAAATTCTTAGCCTATCATTTGAATTTTGAGTCTAATTCATGCATGTTATTTATTTCATAACATGTTCTAAATCAATTCCTAGAAGTAGTCTTGTTGAACTTTTTTTTTTTTTGGTTTTCTAAGTTTCCTATATGATGCCTATGAAGAAATTGAGTTGTGGCTGGATTTGTGAATCATAATAAGTCTTAAGCTCTCTTGAATTATGTTATTTAAGAAAATTGAGCATAAGAAAACACAAATTGTAACTATCCAAGCCTTCAGCAACATAAACACTACTCTTGATTTCTAGGTTGAAATTCTAGTTGTTGTCAGTCTTGGCACACTGTCTTCTTAACTCCACCATGGCTTGAATACTTTGAATTTTGAGCTGAACTTTTTACTGAATTTTCTAGACATCTGTAAAAAATTATAAAAAAATAACCAAGTGATTTTGATAAAAGGAAAAAATAAGAAAAATTATACAATCTGGCAGGAAAATTAGTATCTAGGAAAAAAAAGTGAAAGGGAAGTGTGCTTGTTGTTTTGACTCAAAATTTGTTCTATAATTGGTGCCTATTTTATACCAATCTTAGTTATAAAATTTCAATTGAAAAGTGGTGTGAAAACATGTGCCAAAACTAGAGGTTTCTTGAGTCTTTTTTTTATAGTTTTTTTACTCTACTCTAGTAATTCTAGGTTTCTCTTTCAGTCCTAGCTTGCTTTTATGTGCTTTTCATTGCCTTAATTGTTGAATAATCCTTGAAAATTTGTCTTGTAAAAACTCTATTGGTTTATCTTTCATTTCATTTTTTGATCTTTGGTTATTGCTTGTCTCTTTGTTTCCTTGTTTGTGAGTTGCCATATAGGGAATTAGAAAGGAGGATTGGTGCCATCCCTTGAAGAATTTAAGTCAAGAAGCAAGGAGCCAACCACCTTAAGAGCTATTGGACTAAAAAGCACTCCAAATTGAGTGAAACACCAAAGAGAGAACAACCACAAAAATTGAGGACTTTCTTTTGTAACTTTGTAATTGCCAATTTACTTACCTTCATTGCTTTCAAGTTTTGTAACAAAAAGGCCTTTCATTGGAAGTGTGTTGGGAGCCTCCAATAGGTTACCAAACTTCCATTTGTGTGTAATAATTTTAGGCAATTTTCCCTTAGGATAGTGAGTGTTTTGTTGGGAACCTTAAATGTGGTCATCCAAACACTCTTAAGATCCACCTAGTTTACATTTCTTGCTTACTTTCATAGCTTATTTTCTTTACTAGTCACGCCTAGTTTATCTTGTTATTGGATAATACTTTCTTCTTGCTTATCATGTTTATCTTGAGTTCTTTTGGAACCCTGGCTTTTACCTTTTGCAAACCCCCAACAAGAAAGAACGACAACTTAGGAACCAACATGACTCATCATTCATCTAGAGTTAATGGTGAGGGTACTAGTCTTAAGGACCCTCTATCTAGAATCTTAGATGAGTTGAGTTCCCTCAAGTTATGGAAAAAAAACTAGAAAAAAAAAGAAAAAGGAAAAGAGAGGGTTGAAATAAATCGAGACAAGAGGGAACAAATAAGGGAAGAAGAAAGAAGGAAAATACTAAAAGAGTTAAGAAAAGAAAAACATGCCTCCTATAGCAGTCATGACTCTTGTAAGAGCCTAAGTGAAGAACTTCGTGACTATTATGAAGGAAGGCATAGGTCACATCTTAGACCTCACTCCCATAGGAGAGAAAAGGAACAAAAGCTTCAAGAGGCTAACATTAACCTCCCATACTTCCATGGGAAGCACAATGTAGAGGCTTACTTAGAATGAAAAATAAGGGTAGAGTTGTTGGATCAAGTGGCCTCAGAATAATTAAGAAGGGGGGGTTGAATTAATTATTCCTAAACCTTTACTAATTAAAAATTTACTTTTCTAAGGCTTTTACTATGTTGTTAAGTAAATGAAGAATAGAAAAGAAACTTAACCAAAAGTAAAAGCGGGAATTAAATTGTACAGCGGAAATTAAAAGAGTAGGGAAGAAGGAGACAAACACATAAGAGTTTTTTATACTGGTTCAGCAACAACCTGTGCCTACATCCAGTCCCCAAGTGACCTGCGATCCTTGAGATTTCTTTTCAACCTTGTAAAAATCCTTTTACAAGCCAAGATCCACAAGGGATGTACCCTCCCTTGTTCTCTTTGAACAACCTAGTGAATGTACCCCCACAAAGGATGTACCCTCCAATGTGTTAAGACAAAGTTCTCAGGCAATTAAACCTTTGAAACTTTGTGAATGAGGATACAAAAGAATTCTCAGGCGGTTAGTCCTTTGAAATCTTTTGTATATGAGAAAGGGAATAATCAAAAGAATTCTCAGACTGTGTCATTTTGAATTCTTTGACAAGGGAGAAGGGAGACACAAAAGAATTCAGGCGGTTAGTCCTTCGTTCTTTTGGAAAAGGGAGAAGAAACACACAAAAAGAATTCAGGCGGTTAGTCCTTGGCGAATTCTTTTTGGCAAAGGGAGAAGGGAATGAAAAAGATGAATAGCACAAGTTTTGTTTTCAAGGTTTGGAAAACCAGAAAACTTTAGAAAGCTTTTGGCAAAGGAAGAAGAAGAAGGAGTTCAAAGAGATTCAGAAATCAATTGGCTAAAGTTTGTTGTCTAAAGAATGAATGATTAAAATTCAAATCAAAGCTTTGCTTTTATAGACTCTTCAAGTCTAGTCAAGAGACCATTAGAAGAGTTATAACCTTTAGATAAACTTAAAAACCATTTGGAAAAGTTATAGCTTTTAGAAAAACATGAAAACTATTGGAAGAGTTACATCTTTTGATTTTGTTTAGAAACTATCACTGCTTATCGATTACCAAATCAGTGTAGTCGATTACACAAAGCTTTTTTGTGAAAGGATGTGACTCTTCACAATTAAATTTGAATTCCAACGTTCAAACACACTAATAATCGATTACCAAATCATTGTAATCGATTACAACATTTTGAAATCAATTGGAACGTTGTAAATTCAGTTGAAAGCTTTTTGAAAAACATTTTGCTACTGGTAATCGATTACAATAATCTGGTAATCGATTACCAGAGAGTAAAAACTCTTTGGTTAAAGGTTTTTGAGAAAAATTCATGTGCTACTCAGTTTTTGAAAAACTTTTTAATACTTATCTTGATTGAGTCTTCTCTTGATTCTTGAATCTTTAGTCTTGAATCTTGATCTTGATGCTTGGAACTTGAATCCTGAAAATTGATTCTTGATTCTTTAAATCATATTTCCTCTTCAATCTTGAACTCATTCTTTGATTCTTGAGATCATCATCTTTGTTATCATGAAGTGTTCTTGACTTTTGAGCTTGTTGCCATCATCTTTGTTATCATCAAAACTCTTTGAATCAATCTTGATTCATCATGAAGCTTGCTTCTACAAGAGCAACAACTTAAAAGGAAGTCTACCTCAAAATCTTATGGCTCTCACTCTTATCCAAAGAAAGACCAAGGTCAAGGCATCTTAGGGGTGGCACCTTCTAAGCTCAAAGATGATAAGGGGAAGACAATAGAAATACAACCCCCTAAGGCTAGTATGCAAGAAAAGACTAGCTCTATAAAGTGCTTTAAATGTCTTGGAAGAGGACACATTACTTCTCAATGCCTAACCAAAAAAACCATGATTATGAAAGGCCAAGACATTTATAGTAGCCAAGATTAGGCTACTACTTCACCTTCCTTTAGTGAAAGTGAAGAAGCAAAAGGGGAAGAATCTAATGAAGAAATCTACCCCCATGAAGAAGCACAACCTTTAATGGCTGAGGAGGAGTGTAAGGAGGTAAATGTCTCCTCCAAGAGGTTAGCTAAGAAGGAAAGTCATTTTGCAATAAAGAGAAACATTAAAGAAACTTCCCTTCTTAGACAACCTCCACATTTTCTCCTTTGTAAAAAGACACTTGTTAGCACTGCCACACCTCTTGGCCTTGAGGTTATTCCTTTAGTAAAAGAGTTGTTGGATGAGGGTTTGGTTCATAAGAGCTTAAATCCTTGTGCTTTGTTGGTGCCCAAAATAGGTATTATTAGGCACCAAATCCCTAAAATAGGTGATATGATGAATGTGTTGAGTGGTGCAACCCTCTTTTTGTAAAATCACTCATGCACCCAACATTTTCATGATTCATGTACATAGAGACTCATTAGGTAGGTTTGTTCTTATTTTTGGTTTCAATACAAACCTAGGTGCTCATATGTGACACCTCAGGTTTGTCATACTTGAAATTCTGATACAGAGGTCAGATGTCGTACCAGATGTCACGACATCACGCTTCAGAACAAGGAGATTATATTTGACTGTATGAACAGATTAAACAAGTAAATAACACAAGAGAATTGTTAACCCAGTTCGGTGCAACCTCACCTACATCTGGGGGCTACCAAGCCAGGGAGGAAATCCACTAAAATAGTGTTAGTTCGAAGATCTAACAGCCACTGTTTACAACCTTCTCACCTAACCACTACCCGTGCAACCTCTACCTAAGAGCCACTCTTAGATATGAGAACCCCTCTCACTCCCTCTCAATCACTCTCCCGTGTTTACAATTAAATCGAATACACACCAGAGATTACTCTCTGAACAAAAGAGATCAACTCCACACACTATAGAGATCAACTCTACACACTCTGGTCCAACACTTGATGTTAGGGTGACATCAAGGTGGCTCACAAAACACTCAAGTCCCAAAACTCACAAAATAACTCTTCAATCCCGGACTTGGTACAGAACTCGTGCAGCCTTCATGTTTATATAGCAGTGTGCGTATCTGGGTTGCAACAACTTGCGCTGGATGAGATCTATCATTCTCCTGAAAAATCTGCACTTAAAGATCTAAAAGATCAAGTTTGATCTTTTAGTTTTTATCTTTAATCTTTAATCCCTGAACGAACTATTCAAGTTTGTAATTCGAACTTTAATTATCTTTTAATTCGTTCCTAGAGATAGATCGTCTAATCTGTTGCTAACTGCACAATAATCTGTTAAAGAGATAACAGATTTATGTGTCCAGTATTTTCGGACCGGATGTCCTGGACATTGTATCCGACATCGTGGATCCTGCACAATCTGTTAAAGATATAACAGATTTATGTGTCCAGTATTTTTGGGCAGGATGTCCTGGACATTGTATCCAACATCGTGGATCCTGCAGCTTCAATTCTTCATTTGACATTTTATCTTGCCTTGTGCATTGTGCAGCCCGATCTGATTCCTTGACATAATGTTAGACATCATGTGCAGCAACTCCAGCTTTCCTTCATTGTCTAAGTGCTTATGTTTTAACAAAATTTTAGCCAATCTTTTAAAGCTCAGTAAAGCTAAGCACTAACAATCTCCCCCTTTGGCAAATTTTGTCTAAAACATACTTAGACACTTCCTGAGCAGGTACGAGCAGTTATGCAAGTGGGATCAGCAACTTTCATTATCAGAGTAATCAAGCACAGCGGTATCTGTAGTGGCGACAGCAAAATTCTGCAGGTTGCAAGTCGTTTCCAGGATGTCAAGACATCTCATGTGACATCAGCTTTCTGCTCCCCCTGTCTCCATGCTCCTACTGCTGTGAAGCAGTTCACTGCAGCATCTTCTATCAGCTACTAGGCTTTTCCAGGATGTCAAGACATCTCACGTGACATCAGCTTTTTGCTCCCCCTGTCTCCATGCTCGTACTGCATCTTCTATCAGCTACTAGTTTCAGTAGCTTACATCAGTCATCATCAGCAGCAGTCTCCCCCTCAAAATCATATACATACAACTCCCCCTTAAAATCATGAATCATGCATACATCGTATCCTACTTACTCAAAATCATAAATCATGCATATAATACTATTACTCCCCCTTTTTAGACAGAATTTGACAAAAGTAGAATGCATGCAAATATTACAGACCAATAGCAATCAATTGTTCAAAGGGACATGCCCCTATAGCTAGTAAGAGTAAAAAACAAAAATAAAGGTCTGATGGTCATGGGGTGGCTTCAGAATCATCTTCTGCTGCATCTTCCTCTTCCTCAGCTGCTTCTTCTTCTTCCTCAGCTTTTTCTTCTTCCTCAGCTGCTTCTTCTTCCTCAGCTGCTTCTCCATCTTCAATGCCACTGTCTGAGAGCCTTTTGATCAGGCGTTCCAGCTCCATTTTCTTCTCTGTGGTGGCTTTGATGGTTGCCTCCAGCACCTTGCATGTGTCCTTGAGTTCAGCAATCAAGGCATCCTTGGACACAGCACCTGAAGCAGCAGCTTTCCCTGATGTCGAGACAATGTCTGGGACATGTGTCCCCTCAAACAGTTTGTAATGCAGGGATAGAGGAGATTCTCTCTTCATCACAGAGTCAATGTTGTTTAAGATATTGGGATGTTGACTCAACATAATACCACACAATACAGTTGGGAAGGCAATGGGTAATTTGACAGCAAAGGATTCTGAATGCTTAACAGTTTGATCAAAAATATAGTTTCCAAAATTAAATTTGGACTTGGTTCCAACAGCATACAGAAATTTACCCAAACCTGTGGCAACAGTGGAAGTATGATTGGTGGGTACCCAGTTTGCAGCGCCAATCCTATGCAGGATTGCATACTTCACACTTAGCTTCCCTGCAGAAAGCTTCCCTTTCTTTGGCCAATGCTGGACTCGTTTGGCAGTGATTTCCTTGGCAATTTGATGCTCAGAAACAGCAATATCTACCACTCCATCAGTTGGTCTGCCCAGGTACTTGTTGATTACAGCAGGGGAGAATCTAACACATTTTCCTCTGACAAACACTTTCTGATACTCATCACTTTTTCTGTTAGTTATGTCAGAGGGAATGTTGACAATGAATTCCCTTACTAGACTTCCATAGCAATCTCCCAACTTGGTGACAGTTTTCATCAGTCCAGCAGCCTTGATGAGGTCCATGATCTCCTTGCAGTCCAAGGCATTTCTTCCCAGTTCTCTTTCTAATGCAAGCCTTCGTTGATATACAAATTTCCACCTTTCAACATTGCCAATGGAGTGGAATGAGATGTTGTCCAGTGGTGCATCAGGGACATTTTCAGGCACCTTTTTCCCTGATTTCTTGGCCCTCTTGATGTCGGGAACATCTAGTTCGACACCATAGTCAGAATCAGATGAGGAAATTTCTTTCCTCTTCTTGGAAGGAATTGCAACTTTGCTCCATCTGGATGTGGTAGAAGTGATTGGAGTGCTCTTCTTCTGTGCCATAGTTTTGATTCGTCCAGACCTAGTGATGGGGGTTTTTCCCTTTCTGCTTTGAAGTCTTTCTGCAATGCCAGGTGCTAACCTGTTGGCAAAGGGTTCCTCATCAGATTCTACTTCTTCAAGGTCAATGAGGTCACCTGGAGCAGGTTCTGGTGCCCGTGGTGCAGGGGTCTTCTCTGTGGCTTGATCCTCTTCCTCTGTTGATTCCTCTTTACTGGATGAAGAGGGGACTTCAGCATTTGGGGTGGAAGATGTTGGAACATCTTTGTCAGCATCAGGGACAGACACATTCGGGGTGGAGGATGTTGGAACATCTTCATCAGCATCAGGGACAGACGCATTTTTCAGAATGCTACTCACAATACTGCGGATCTTCTTATCCATCTCCGGGTCTACTTCCCTAGGACTTGTTGCAGGGCTAGGGTTTTCAGAAATCTTCACTCCCTGTTGTCTTTTGGGAACCAGTTTTTCAGGAACAGGGGCTGAACCAGGAATCATTTGGATGGGTTGGATATTGAATTCAGGTCGTTCCTGGTGTGATGGTGCTTTGGTGGATGATGGAGATGATGGTACAGAGGATGAACCAGGAGCTGAAGTTTCTTTTGGTGCGGTAGCCATGAAAACGCAGAGCTTTTGAAATGGTTTCGTGAAAATTTGAGAGGTGTTGGGGAATGCTGATGAAAACAAGAATGCCAAGAAAATATAAATTTGAATGAAGAATGTAGAGGGGCGTGTGAAGCAAAGGTCGAATCTGTTTTGGCCCAGTAATGAATGTGCTATTAACGTTTGAGCACATTCAAATAGAAGTAATTGCTATAAGTCTTCTAGCAGACAAATGCCCAGCTTGCCCCTCAGTTTTTCAAACTGATTTGCATCCAATGCCTTTGTGAAAATATCTGCTATTTGTTCCTCAGTGTCAACATGCTTCAGTGTGATCACTTTATCATCAACAAGATCTCTAATATAGTGATGTCTAATGTCTATGTGCTTGGTTCTGCTGTGTTGAACAGGATTTTTTGAAATATTAATAGCACTCATGTTGTCACAGTACAATGTCATGACATCTTGTTCGACATTGTACTCCTTGAGCATCTGCTTCATCCAAACTAGTTGTGAACAGCTGCTTCCTGCTGCAATATACTCTGCTTCTGCAGTAGATAGGGACACACAGTTCTGCTTCTTGCTGAACCATGAAATAAGATTGTTGCCCAGATAGAAGCATCCACCAGAAGTGCTTTTTCTGTCATCTGCACTTCCAGCCCAATCAGCATCACAATACCCAACCAGCATTGAATCTGAACAATGACAGTACATAATCCCATAGTCACTGGTGCCATTTACATATTTCAGAATTCTCTTTACTTGATTCAAGTGACTTATCTTGGGATTGGCTTGATATCTTGCACAAACACCTACTGCATAGGTGATGTCAGGTCTGCTAGCTGTTAAATATAGTAAGCTCCCAATCATGCTTCTGTACAGACTTTGATCAACACTGGTGCCAGCTTCATCTTTTGTCAGCTTCAAGTGAGTAGGTGCAGGTGTTCTTTTATGGCTGGCATTTTCCATCCCAAACTTCTTGACAATGTTCTTTGCATACTTGCTTTGTGAGAGGAATATGGAGTCTTCCATCTGCTTTACTTGGAGTCCCAGAAAATAAGTCAGCTCTCCAACAAGACTCATCTCAAATTCAGATTGCATCTGTTGAACAAAATGTCGAAGCATCTCATTCGACATCCCTCCAAACACAATGTCATCAACATATATCTGTGCTATCATCAAGTTTTCAGCATCTTGTTTGACAAAGAGAGTCTTGTCAATTCCTCCCTTCCTATACCCTTGCTGAGTAAGGAACTCTGTTAGCCTTTCATACCATGCTCTTGGAGCTTGCTTCAATCCATAGAGAGCCTTCTTGAGCCTGTATACATGATCTGGATGAGTTGGATCTACAAATCCCTTTGGCTGCTCCACATAGACTTCTTCATTCAGGTATCCATTCAGAAACGCGCTCTTCACATCCATCTGGTACAGCTTGAATTTGAGGATGCAAGCTACACCAAGTAACAATCTGATGGACTCAAGTCTAGCAACAGGGGCGAAAGTTTCATCAAAGTCTACACCTTCAATCTGAGTATAGCCTTGAGCAACAAGTCTGGCCTTGTTTCTGGTTATAACACCTTCTTCATTGGTTTTGTTCTTGAAGATCCACTTGGTGCCAATCACATTAGTTCCCTCGGGCCTAGGAACTAGCTCCCAAACTTCATTCCTTTTGAATTGCCCCAATTCTTCTTGCATAGCATTGATCCAGAACTCATCAGTCAGTGCCTCTTTCACATTCTTGGGCTCAATTTTGGAGACAAAGCATGAATTGGAGACAATCTCAATCTCCCTTGATCTTGTAGTGACCCCTCTGTTTGGATCTCCTATAATCAGCTCCTTGGGGTGCATCTTCTGGATTCTAATGGAGGGTTTCTTGTCAGGTTGGTTGATGTTTGGTTCATCTGTAGCAGAATCAGAGTTTTCTGCATTTTCTGCACTTTTAGCTGTATCTGCTACATTGTCTCCCGATGTTCTGACATCTTCTTCGACATCCTTCTTTCTTGCTGGAGTTAGATCATCAACAACCACATTGATGGATTCCATCACAGTTCTGGTTCTGGAATTGAATACTCTATATGCTCTGCTGTTTGTAGAGTATCCCAGGAATATTCCTGCATCACTCTTGGGATCCATCTTTCTCCTTTGCTCTCTATCTGCCAAAATGTAACATGGACTTCCAAAGACGTGGAAGTGCTTGACAGTTGGCTTCCTCCCTTTCCAGATTTCATACAGTGTGGTTGGAGTCCCTCTTCTAAGTGTGACTCTGTTGTGGATGTAGCATGCTGTGTTCATGGCTTCAGCCCAGAGATTATAGGGAAGTTCTTTGGCATGAAGCATGACCCTAGCAGCCTCTTGCAAAGTCCTGTTTTTCCTTTCAACTATGCCATTTTGTTATGGTGTAATGGCTGCAGAGAACTCATGAGTGATGCCTTCAGATGTGCAGAATTCAGTAAACTTGCTGTTTTCAAACTCTCTGCCATGGTCACTCCTGATTCTCTTGATAACACAGTCTTTTTCTCTTTGAAGTCTTAGACTCAACTCTTTGAATACTTCAAAGGTGTCTGATTTCTCTCTGATAAAGTTGACCCAGGTAAATCTGGAGAAATCATCCACAACAACATAGGCATACCTCTTTCCTCCAAGGCTTTCAACTTGCATAGGCCCCATCAAGTCCATGTGAAGTAGTTCCAGCACCCTGGAAGTGGTCTGATGTTGAAGCTTCTGGTGGGACATCTTGACTTGCTTTCCAATCTGACATTCACCACAGATTCTGCCTTCTTCTATTTTCAGATTGGGAATGCCTCTAACAGCACCTTTGTCAATGATTTTCTTCATGCCTCTTAAGTGCAGATGTCCAAATCTTTGATGCCATATTCTGACTTCATCTTCTTTGGAGGATAGACATGTGGAGGAGTAACTGGTTTCTTGAGGTGTCCATAGGTAACAGTTGTCCTTTGATCTGCTGCCCTTCATTAGAACTTCACTCTTCTCATTTGTCACCAAGCATTCTGACTTTGTGAAGTTTACATTGAATCCTTCATCACACAACTGACTGATGCTGATCAAGTTTGCAGTCAGTCCCTTCACCAGCAGTACTTTGTCCAGACTAGGAAGTCCATCATGGGCTAGCTTTCCCATTCCAGTGATCTTTCCTTTAGAGCCATCTCCAAATGTCACATAGCTAGTGGAGCAAGGTTCAATGTTCACCAGGAATTCTTCAACTCCTGTCATGTGTCTAGAACAGCCGCTATCTAGGTACCAATCTTCCTTAGCTGATGCTCTAAGTGAAGTATGAACAACAAGACTATTTGGAACCCACACCATCTTCCTTCCACTGCTGCTACTTTGAGTTCCATGATGTGGATGGCCATGTAAATGATAGCAAAAGGGCTTTATGTGACCATACTTGCCACAGTAGTGACACCTCCACTTCTTTCTTTTGCTCCTTTTCTGCTGCGTTCCATGATGTCGAGACCGATGTTGTGACATCGTGGCTCCAGTGCTGTTTTTGGCAGGAACAAATTCTGTCATGGTTATTCTGCCAGCAGATTTATGATTAAACCCAAGTCCTCTCTGGTTTCCAACATTCTTCCCAAGCTGTAGCACTTCATCAAGCATATCTGAGCCTTTATTCAGCATCTTTATTGATTTTGTCATGTTTTCCAGTTTAGAGTTCAGAAAACCAACTTCTCCTTTAAGCTCAGAGATTTCCTCTTCATGTGCCTCCTTCTCAGCCTCCAGATTTGCAATGACCTTCTTCAGTTGTGCTTCTTGCTGAAGAATCTTCTCACTTTTGATGCATAGTTCTCTATAGGATATAGCAAGCTCATCAAAAGTGATTTCACTATCTGTATCACTTGAATCTTCAGCAGATTCAAATCTCCCAGTGAGTGCATTCACATCTCTGTCAAAATCACTTTCTTGTTCACTCTCTGTATCATCAGACCGACATACAGAAAGTCCTTTCCTCTGCTTCTTGAGATGAGTGGGACATTCAGCTTTGATGTGTCCATAGCCTTCACACCCACGGCATTGAATTCCTTTGCTGTGACTGGGCTTTTCATCTGACTTTCTCTGGTATTCACTACCTTTCCTGATGTCGAGAGAGATGTTCCGGACATGTGGTTTCTGCCTCCTGTCCATTCTGTTCAGCACTCTGTTGAACTGTTTTCCAAGGAACACAACTGCATTAGTCAGACCTTCATCAGTGTCCAGGTCATACTCATCTTCTTCTCCTTCGAACGCCAGATTCTTGCTCTTCTTTTCAGTCCTATCCGAGAGTCCTAGCTCAAAGGTTTGAAGGGAACCAATGAGTTCATCTACTCTCATGTTGCAAATGTCTTGGGCCTCCTCTATTGCAGTGACTTTCATGTCAAATCTCTTAGGCAAAGATCTGAGGATCTTTCTTACCAGCTTTTCGTCTGTCATCCTTTCTCCCAAGGCAGTGCAAGCATTGGCAATTTCAAGAATGTTCATGTGGAAGTCATGAATACACTCTTCCTCCTTCATCTTCAGATTTTCGAATTTTGTAGCCAATAGTTGCAATCTGGACATCTTCACTTTGGAGGTTCCTTCATGAGTGGTTTTCAGGATCTCCCATGCATCCTTGGCCACTGTGCATGTGTTGATAAGTCTGAAGATATTCTTGTCAACTCCATTGAATAGAGCATTCAAAGCTTTGGAGTTTCCAAGTGCCAATTCGTCTTCTTCTTTTGTCCAGTCTTCTTCTGGCTTCAATTCATCAGTGGGCTTTCCTTCTGTGTCCAGCATCTTGGGATGTTCCCAGCCTTTGATGACAGCTTTCCAGGTTCTGCTATCCAGTGATTTGAGGAAGGCCACCATCCTTGCTTTCCAGTATTCATAGTTGGTTCCATCCAGAATTGGTGGTCTGTTCACTGGTCCTCCTTCTTTCTCCATGTTCATCAGAATTTATCTCCCTAGATCTCACTCAGTGATTTCGAGTGCCTGCTCTGATACCAATTGAAATTCTGATACAGAGGTCAGATGTCGTACTAGATGTCACGACATCACGCTTCAGAACAAGGAGATTATATTTGACTGTATGAACAGATTAAACAAGTAAATAACACAAGAGAATTGTTAACCCAGTTCGGTGCAACCTCACCTACATCTGGGGGCTACCAAGCCAGGGAGGAAATCCACTAAAATAGTGTTAGTTCGAAGATCTAACAGCCACTGTTTACAACCTTCTCACCTAACCACTACCCGTGCAACCTCTACCTAAGAGCCACTCTTAGATATGAGAACCCCTCTCACTCCCTCTCAATCACTCTCCCGTGTTTACAATTAAATCGAATACACACCAGAGATTACTCTCTGAACAAAAGAGATCAACTCCACACACTATAGAGATCAACTCTACACACTCAGGTCCAACACTTGATGTTAGGGTGACATCAAGGTGGCTCACAAAACACTCAAGTCCCAAAACTCACAAAATAACTCTTCAATCCCGGACTTGGTACAGAACTCGTGCAGCCTTCATGTTTATATAGCAGTGTGCGTATCTGGGCTGCAACAACTTGCGCTGGATGAGATCTATCATTCTCCTGAAAAATCTGCACTTAAAGATCTAAAAGATCAAGTTTGATCTTTTAGTTTTTATCTTTAATCTTTAATCCCTGAACGAAATATTCAAGTTTGTAATTCGAACTTTAATTATCTTTTAATTCGTTCCTAGAGATAGATCGTCTAATCTGTTGCTAACTGCACAATAATCTGTTAAAGAGATAACAGATTTATGTGTCCAGTATTTTCGGGCCGGATGTCCTGGACATTGTATCCGACATCGTGGATCCTGCACAATCTGTTAAAGATATAACAGATTTATGTGTCCAGTATTTTCGGGCAGGATGTCCTGGACATTGTATCCGACATCGTGGATCCTGCAGCTTCAATTCTTCATTTGACATTTTATCTTGCCTTGTGCATTGTGCAGCCCGATCTGATTCCTTGACATAATGTTAGACATCATGTGCAGCAACTCCAGCTTTCCTTCATTGTCTAAGTGCTTATGTTTTAACAAAATTTTAGCCAATCTTTTAAAGCTCAGTAAAGCTAAGCACTAACAATACTTTTTGGTAGGAGTAGTCAACATGAAAATACAGAAAAAGATATGTTATATTGCATCATGTTAGACAAGTGGCCTCAGATATCTTAAGAAGGGGGGGTTGAATTAAGATATCACAAACTATTTCCCCAATTAAAATTTTATTTCACTTTCTATTCAAGTTATAAATTCCCTTAAAATGAATTTCTTAAATATTGATTCAAATAGAGCAATTTGAATATGAATATAAAACAATAATAAATAAAGGAGTTTAAGGGAAGAGAGATTGCAAACTCAAATTTATATTAGTTCGGTCACACCCTTGTGCCTACGTCCAATCCCCAAGCAACCCGCTTGAGAGTTCCACTATCTTGTAAAAGCCTATTACAAGATCTGAACCACACAAGGACAACCCTTCCTTTGTGTTCAGATTTCTTTACAACAAGAGACCCTCGGTCTCTTAATTCTTTTTCAGAATAAAGAAGAAGAGAAGAAGTAATCTCTCTTGAAAGAGATAGATTGAACAATTTGAGCACTCAAATAATTCCTTATTGAATCACAAGTGTTTTGGCCAAGGAATTTTTAAGAGGATGAAACGATTATGCTTTTTAAGAGGATAAGACCTTTTTGTTCTGAAAAACTCTTCTCAAATTTGTGTCTCAAGTCACATATATATAGGTCTTTGATAGCCATTCAAGAACCAAATAAAAAGATGTGACTGTTGAGAATATTTTCTGAAAATCTGCTCTGGTAATCGATTACAGTATTTGTGTAATTGATTACAAGCTTTAAAATTTGAATTAAAATGTTCAATAACTGCTGGTAATCGATTACCATATATGTGTAATCGATTACACAGTGCAAATTTTGAATTCAAATTTTAATAGCTGTTGTAAATCAGTTTTGGCCACTGGTAATCGATTACCAGAGAGTAAATCTCTTGAAAAAGATTTTTCAACTTAAATTTCTTGGCCAAACCTTTTGCTACATCAATTGGAATTCCCTTCCTATTTAATATACTTTTCCTAAGACTTTAGAGACTGTCTTGATCCTCCATCTTGAGTATCTTTGATTTCTTTGTCTTGAATAAAGCTTTGAGAAACATGTGATCCTTTGACATCATCAAAACATTCAGCTTGATCCTTTGTCTACAATCTCCCCCTTTTTGATGATGACAATCCCTGAAATCAAGACAAGCTATATACAAGATGATAGCACGTTCACACAACCCTTACTCCCCCTATCTTTTGGCATGTATGCCTAACTTTACTTAATGATAAATTTCTAATTGATTTCTAACCCAAGTTCTCTCCCCCTTTGGCAACATAAAAAAGAACTAAGCAAGACAATCAATAGCTAAACAGAGCCAAACATTAAACCAAAATAAATCCATACATTGTCATAACCAACCAAAGCAAAGTCCAGAAATATAATAATAGTGCAAGATTACGACAACTAGAGCAACAAAAAGCCAAATACACGGCGATAAACCAAAGTACTAATAATACTTAATCACTAATAATACTTAGTCATAATACTTAAGCTAAGATGATGATGGAGGCGGTGGTGGTGGATCAAAGCAAGTACGGATGAAGGAGACATCTTCTTCAACTTTGGTGATCCTTGATTCCATGGCATCGAGCCGCATGTCGACTTGCAATTCCATGGCATCAAACTTGTCACCAACAAAAATCTAAAGACCATCAAACTTGTCCAAAATCCTTCGAAGAAGAGAGGAATTATCTTCAACTGGTAGGTTGCCTTCTTCATCAGCGAGTTGAGCACCCTTTTTGACCCAAGAGCCATCATGCTCTTTGCGGTAACCAAAAGAAGCAATCACAGCAGCACCAATTAAAAAAGATCTCTTGATTGGAACATAAGGTTCAGAATCAAGAGGAATTTGAAAATGGCGAAAAAAGAGAGTGCTAAGGTGTGGATATGGCAATGGAGCATTTAATCGCAATGCCTTATGCATGCGATATCTGACAAGGTGTGCCCAGTCAAGTTGACGCCCGGTATGAAAGGCCCACATGATAACAAGATCTTCCTCAGAAACCTGGGCAAGATTGGAAGATCGTGGAAGCAAAATCCGCACAATCAGATAATGAAGGATGCAGCTTTCAAAAGCCAATGAACCGGCAAGAAGGCGTCCGGTCATATCTGCATGGTTGGTGCAAACCAACTAGCGGGCATCATGTGCAGAGAAATCAAATTTCCAATCGTCACTCAGTGTACCTTCAAATGGTACACCGTCACTGGACAATTGGGTTAAGTCATGGAAAAGGGATTGGTCAATGACCATTTTTATCCCAAAAACCTCAAAAATCAAAGTGTTGTCCTGAATTTCAAGGTTACAATAAAAAGCTTTAACCAATTTAGGATAAACAGGCAATTGTAATGACATGAAAGGTATGAGACCTAAATTTTGAAATGCCTGAATGCAATCAAAACTTTCAGCAGAAAAGAATTCCATATCAATGAACTTAGGGTCGATAATGGAACGAGATGAGAAAAGATTTGAGTACCGTTTCTGCTGTTCTTCGGAAGAAAACAATGTGGAAGAGGATAAGGAGGGTGGAATTGGTGTTGTGGATGCGCTGTTGGTTCCGGGACGATGAGCTCTTGAAGCCGAAGCGGAGGTGGATGAACCCTTACGTTTCTTTGATGATTCAGCCATATGATGGAGTTTTTGCAGATTTCAATCGGTGAAATCAAAAGAAAAATGAAAAAGAAGAAGATTGCAAGTTACGGGAGTCGATTTGATGAAGAAATGAGTAAGATAGGGAGGTTTGGAGGTTTGGGAATGGAGGAACGTCGCAAGGGGGAAGAGGCTGCGCAGGGGTTTCTGAAAAATGTGGCATTTATAGACCAGGATGCATTGTAATCGATTACAAGTAATGGTAATCGATTACAGGTGGAGGCAGCCTACTGGTAATCGATTACAGGCCATCTGTTCTAGTGTAATCAATTATAGTATTCATGTAATCGATTACCAGAACAAAACAATAGCCTTTTCCTAAAAGAAAACTTATTTCTAAGTCTAAAAACTTATACTATCTTAAGAGTTAATTATACCAACAAGAAAAGTAAAATAAATTAATCATAAACAAGCGTCATACTTAATCAAAACACAATCAATCAATCATAAACATTACCTATCCAAATCACTAAGGTTTAAAAGACCTAATTCTCTTCTTATTGAAAATAATATATCTTTTGGGAGAGGTTTTGTAAAGATATCAGCAAGCTGATTCTTTGTATCAACAAACTCTAGCAAACAATCTCCCTTTAGAACATGGTCTCTTAGAAAATGGTGCCTAATTTCTATATGTTTCGTTCTAGAATGTTGAACAGGGTTTTTGGATAGATTTATGGCACTAGTATTATCACACCTTATAGGTATGCGATCAAGAAGGATACCATAGTCAAATAATTGTTGCTTCATCCATAAAATCTGTGCACAACAACTGCCGACAAAAATATATTCCGCTTCAGCAGTGGATAAAGCAACACTGTTTTGTTTCTTACTATGCCATGAGACAAGAGCAGATCCAATGAATTGACAAGTTCCACTTGTGCTCTTTCTATCAATTTTAGATCCGGCAAAGTCAGAATCAAAATATCCTATTAAGTTACATGTTGAGTTCTTAGGATACCATAATCCTAAATTGATTGTTCCTAATAGATATCTCATGATTCTCTTTACTGGACTCAAATGTGATTGTTTGGGGTTGGATTGAAACCTAGCACACATGCATACACTAAACATAATATCAGGTCTACTAGCACATAAGGGCGTGATGCAATCCTCCCAAGGAGGGGACCCATCACTAAAGTCATGGCTAGGAGACTCCAGGAAGATTGGGCCAGGGATGCAGGAGAAGGCTCTAGGGTTCTCATGAGCCTTAGGGTAGATTTTGGACCCATGGGTTAAGTATGAGCCCACTTATCTTTTGTACATATTAGATTAAGGTTTCATTATTTTTTGGGCCTTTTATTTAGGACTCCATAGTGTAGGGAGGGTACCCCTCAAGTTTAGGGTATCCTAGTAATGTAGGATTTTTCAACCCTTGTATTTTAGGGCACCTAGACTAGTTTTTGCATTAGGGGTAGTTTTATAATTTCACATGCATTAAGTGCACTATTTGATGTGTGTTGGGAGAGAAATTTAATTGAATTGGGAGAAGCTCAATCCAATTAAATTTCAGACCAACCTAAGAGGAAGGTGAGCATTTGCTTACTACACCCCATTGCCACACATATAGTCACACTTTCTGCATGTCCTTCATGCTTTGCATGTCTCATGACACCTAAGCACACTTAGTGGAGAATCTTGGATTTGATATTGGATTAGTGGGCTGAACCATAGCTGAAATTCACTAATCATAATTAGTGAAATTTTGGCTCTAAATTTGGCTCCATAAATTCAAATTCAAATTCAAGTGAAATTTGAATAGAAATTCAAATTTCTCTCCAATTTTGTGTGACACTTAGGCTATAATTAGAGGCCTTGTGTGTGCATTTTGCAACTTTGATGATTTGAGAAATTAGAATTCAAAGTTCAAACCTCATTCTCCCTTTTCTCTCTCTCTCAAAATTTTGTTCCTTTCTCTCCCTCTTCCTCCATTTATCTTCTCCTACCTTCAAGCTCTTATCCATGGCTTCCTATGGTGGCGAGCTTGTTCTTGACTCATCTTCTCCTTGAAGTGGCATCTCCAATCACTTTTCCTCCTTCTCCATTCTGCTGCCATTGATCTTCAAGAATCAAAGGACTCCATTGATGAAGAAGATCCAAGGCCTACAAGCTCTACATAGAGCCACATTAGGGCGGTTCCCATTTTCGAGTTCAACTTTCACTAAATGTTTTGCCCATAAATCAACTTTCTCTAGGGGAAGAGCTAGTTTATTCCCTATAACTTTATCTCTAAAGGATATTATAATCTTAGGGTGGAAAAAGGGGGAGGATCCTTGTATATCAAGTGGTTTATCCAATGGCAGCAACATCACAATCTTCAAGGTAGGAAGCACAACACAATCTAGTCTTTGGCTTATTTTCAAAGTTCAATACACCTTCTAAAGGAAATTTAATGCACAAAGCAGTTGGTCCATTTTCCTCAAAATCAAAACCCTTTCTCCCCCTTTTTCTTACACTGTCTTTGTGTTCTTCAACAACCATGATAAAATTGGTTGAAGAAAGCGTAGCATCAACATCCATTGATAGTCGCTGCTACAAGCTCTATAATGTGACTTTTGGCACCTACACATTCTGCGCCCTTGTCACCAACTCAAGATTCCTTGTCAACTCTTGGCTCGAAGATGTGCCCACCCACCGCCACCGACTCACTATTGGCTTGACCTTTCGATTTCTTGAGGCTTTGTGATTTTCAAAGGCACCATCACCACCATCCAACTCAATAGTAATGGTTGTAGCCTTGTCTACTTGATCTTCCATGACCTTATATTCCTCTTGCGTTCACTTGTCTTATTCCTCGCTAGGCACAATGGCATGTTCGTAGGGTTTTGTTAGATCAAAGCTTGAAGCCCTTTGTTTTAGTTTTGATTTGATACTTTTGCAATGCCTAACATGTTTAACAGATGAGGCATTTATAGTGAATGTTTTTAGATTAGGCATGTGTGCAATATAGTCTACGTCTTTTTCCTGCTTAGTGTTGATCAAATATGAAGTGAATGAAGTATTCTAGTTCTCTATGTTTCCCAAGAACTTACTTCTACTTGAAATTTGGCTAGAATCATCGAATTAATCGATTGCCTAGCCTGGTAATTGAGTGCTTATGCCAGTTTTAGAAGAAGGAAGGATTTGTAGCTTAAGATAATCCATTGCCTCATTTGATAATTGATTACCCAGCTCCTAGAAACAAAGAGAAGCTCTCTGTGTGATTCTATAACCGATTACCATATGTGACAATTGATTACCTAGAAAGCACTGAAGAAATAAAGATACTTAGACTGAAATGAATTAATCGATTATCGAGTTTCTGGAAATGCAAAACAAATGGGATTTAGACGAATTAATAAATTGCATGGTTTTATAATCGATTAGATCTATTTTAACTGTCAAAATTTATAAATACCCTTATGCATTTTCTTTATTAGAGACTCTTGATACGTTATGTTTTAGAGAAAAATATTTCAAGAAAGTCTTCTAAAAGGATTGCACTACATTTAGTCTGAAGATTGAAGTTGATAAAAGAATCATTCATTTTACCATTATGAATTAATCATCTTATGAAGAGAACTTGAAGATATTGAAGATCTACACATTCGGGTGTATTAAATCCTTTACCTCACATTCTTTTATGTTACGATTCTTGGTTAGGGTTACCAAGAAGTTCAAAGAATTGATAAAGTTTCAATTCTGGGTCTCTCTCTTGTAGGTTTCAAGGAAAAGATTAGAGTTTCTTTTAGGGAATTTGTGTGTGCGTAATGTTTGTACTTGATTCTCTAAATAGTGGAAGTTCTAAGAGGTCTTAGAACAATTGGATGTAGGTCTTGCATGGACTGAACCAGTATAAACTCTTGTGTGATTCTCTTTTTCTCTTAACTCTTAGTCTTGAATTCATCTTGATATTGGAATTGATATCAAAGGGCCATAAAAGCTCTATTTTTACATATGTTATAATCATTAAAAGTTTCTTGATTGTACTGATCTTTCTGATATGACCATTTGAGAGAACTATGATTAATTCAAAGGGGTTGTTTTTTATTTGATTAAAGAATGAGTTTGTAAATATTTTGAAAGAATTTATTCAACCCCCCTTCTAGATTCTTGGTTGATCCAACATGTTTAATATCATTGTTATCATCAAAACACCTTTGAATCACATTCACCATGAAGCCTTGCTTCTACACTAAACTGTGTAGACATGTTTTTCTACACTTCTTAACTTCTGCATTGTATCTTTTGATGATCCTTAAGTCATGTATAGCTTTTGATGTGTATCCCTTGACTTAGGCTACCTTCATAATCATGCTTCTAGTCACACACAATTTCTGATATAAGCACTTTGACAGAGAATTCATGATCGCCCTTCTATTTTGGTTTCTTACTTCTAAAGTTGGACAAACTTCATATTTAAGAAAACTTTGTCTTAGGCCAATGTTTCACACCTTTTCTCCATGCTTCTCGACAAGTCATATTTCTTTGAAAGCACTCAAAACAAACCATTAGTAGCATAAGTACAAAAGACTTAGAATTTACTTGTGCAATGTTTTTTGTCATTAAAGCATTTAGCTTAGAAAGGGTTGTGTTTCAACAACCCTACTCCTAATTGCTATAGAGACATTGATTGAATTTTACCCCCTAATTTACAAAAGGATTAATTATGTTTTTAGTCTTTTAAATTAGGATTTTTTTAGTTCTCCAAATAAAAATTGCATTCTTTAGTTTCTTAAATTTGAAATTGCTCTCTTTAGTTGCTCCGACAAAATTGTAGAACTAAAAAAATGCAAATTTTTATTTACAACGAGA